>NC_058409.1:37804433-37994782 GCF_002201575.2 Neomonachus schauinslandi | reverse complement strand
CCCTTGCTGGCTGGATGACCCTGGATGCCCTTGCTGGCCAGATGATCCTGGCTTCCCTTGCTGGCTGGATGACCCTGGATGCCCTTGCTGGCCAGATGATCCCGGTTTCCCTTGCTGCTAGAAGATCCCAGTTTTCCTTGTTCATTAGAAGCTTCAGCATTCCCTTTTGGATTAGAGTCTCCTGAATTCCCTTGCAGACTCCCAGACTGATTGAGAACTCCTGGCCTTCCTTGCTGATTAAAATTTCCTGGTTTCCCTGGCTGGTTAGAATACCCTGGTTGTCCTTGCAGGCTAAATGTTGCTTGTTTTCCTTGTGTATTGCTACCTCCTTGCTGATTAGATTCCTGTTGTTCTCCTTGATGGTTAGCTTCATTTCTTCTCTCTAGAATAAATGCAGGTTCTGGACCCTCTTGTGGTTTAAAAACACTTGTTTTCAAAATCTGGGTTGAAGACACTGGAATGATACCATAAGCACAAAAATAAAATAAAGTTATTTAACTTCAAGAATTTAAAATCAACAGCATTCATCCCCAGATGTAGTATGTATTTTACACCTCTTTGATTTGTTTTTTTACCAAACCTCAAGACAGAAGCTTTGCGTAACTTCTCATAACCCTAATGTTTTGGTTCCTCCATTTTTTCTTAACTGTATTACATGGTTTCTAAAAATCACGGGGTCAAATCAGCCTGTCCCATTTCTAAATCAGAGTCTGCATTACTTGAGCTGAACTATTTGCGCTTCATACTACAAATTCCTTTTAAGGATTTCCTGATTAATCAATCAGTCTCTGAGTTATGACTATTATAAACTTCCTCTACATCACAGAACCATTTCCCGGATTCCCAACCTCATGCTACAGAAGATGCTATCATCAATTTTCCAGACATAAAACCCGACAGGCAGGCATGAGCCCTCCTTCCATATTCTCTTCTCCATCCCCATATATACTTTCTGTAGGTGTTTTCTTCCCTCCTCGCCCCTGTTCCTAAGGCAGTGATTTTCCTTCTTCTTCAGAACATCAGCTTTATGTCCACCATTTCCCATAAGGGCCGTAGCATCAATCAATCAGTCCTACTCTCTGGTGGTTTTTTGTTTCTTTCTTTTGTGCTCAAACTACTGGAGGAGGTGGTAGATATTAAGTGACTATTTCTTTTTTATTTTTTGCGACTATTTCTTAAAACCTAAGTTTCATAACCCATCTACTCTGTTTCTCAAATTGGTTTTGGAAGTTTATCCATTACTATATACATATATATATCTTATATACATATACACATATACATATATATAAGATTTATTCAAATTCTATTCCAAAATAAGCAGGGTTTAGACAATAATCCATAAGCGAATAGAATGGCTTTCTAGTTGTTGAGTGCAATGGAGTTCTATTGGGTCTTATGTTTCTTGTCTTTGGTTTGGTACAAGTGTTTCTCTTTGGCTTCCTCACTTTTTTTGTTTATTTATTTATTTATTTTTAATTTTTTTTTTATTAACACATGATGTATTATTTGTTTCAGGGGTACAGGTCTGTGAGTCATCATCACCTTTTCTGTTTAATGGCTCTCCTTTTCCCTTCACTTTCTCAATTTGGGGTTTCCTCAAAAGTTGTCTTCAGGCTTGCATTGTTTTTCTTCACAGGCATCCTTGGTAATTTTTTCAATTTATATAACTTGAAATCATTTCAGTGTGGATGGCTCCAGTCTTTGCCTGGAGTTTCACTTGCGTTTGCAATTGGCCCGCTTCATATTTTCACAAGTGTACACACTTGTGCATTCAGGTAAATTTAACTAAAATCAAATGCCTTGTTAATTATTATCCATTGAGCATGCTATGGTATATTACATTGCTGGTGGTTAAGGTCTTACCCAGGCTTAGGAGCTTGGCACTTGGTAACCTGGCTTACTAACTGTGGTGAAGTGTGGGTGGGGTCTGTGGGTATGATCTAGCCATTCTTTCAATTTGTCAAAAAGTATACTTGAAGAGACCATTACTATGCTAGAACTATAGTAAGATCTAGACACACAGCCATGAATAAGACATTGTTATTCTGCCACCAAGAAGCTGGAAGGTCTAATAGTGGGCGCAAACAAGCAAACAGGCATTTGTAGTCGGATGAACGCTGCTATAATGTGAGAAGTCAATTAGACAATAGACCCAGAGTCAAGGTATCAGATAGTAGGGCATTGTCTTTCCTTCCTGGAGGAGGTGACACATAAGAAGGATAGGCTATAGCTAGAAAAATGGATAAGAAAATAATTATTTTCAGCAGAGAGATGAGTAAATGCATGAGTTGTAAGAACCAGTGTTCCTTAACAAGCAATAACTTTGAGAAGAAATCAATCAGAATAAAGATGTGGATGAAATGGTAAAAACTAGATCAGCTGATCTATTTTCTTTGTTAATTATGTTTTTTTTAATAGGTCATACAACAAATTACATTTAATTTCAAAGATGCACAAGGATAAATAGTTTAAAATAACTTTCCCTTCCTTTCCTGTCCCAACCCCCCTTGGACACAATTACATTTACTAGGTTTTTCTGTATTATTCCAGAGATGTTTTATGTATTTACAAATATAAGGGGTATATTTTTCCACACAATTAATAGCACATCATACACTGCTCTACTCCTTATTGTCTCCCTTGGCTGTACAGTGAGGTTTCTCTATATCGATACACATAGAGCACCTTTATTATTTTCCCTAAGGACTGCACACTATTTCATTTGTTAAATTTACCATAATTTATTTAAATGGCCTTCTAGCAATGGATAGCTATTGCACTTCCCCTCTTCTACTAGTAGAAACAATGATATAATGAAAATGTGATTAATATATCATTGCTCACATGGCTAAATTTGTAAAATAAAAACCGGGGGTGGAATTTTTGAGTAAAAAAGAGAACTAAAATATCAGAATGTGGTTTAAACATGGGTTTTTTTAAGTTAAACTTTTGCAAAAGAATTATCCTCAGTTTTTGTTTTGTATTTTCTCTTCTGATTTTACAAACTAAATACAGTCTTGGCATTGCTTTATATTGTAACAGGCATTCCTGATCCCTCTCTCTCTGCTCCTCCTCACGCTCCCCCTCCCTCTTTCTCAAATAATAATAAAATCTTAAAAAAACAAAACAAAACAAAAGAAATTGTTCTGTATTGATAGAATGGGCTGCTTCTTTAGGTTGTGAATTTTCCAAAACCAAGAGTACTCGATGAGGTGCTCAAAAGTGTTGTGCCTTAAAGTGAGGTACAGAGCTCATATGCCATCAGGAGCCAGGAGCTAATGAGAACGAGTCCTGGGACCCTGTGGGAATGACTCATCCAAAGGAGTCAGAAGTTAACCATAGTTGTTACTAAGGGACATGGGTACCTCATCAGTAGATCCTCTTACTTTTCCAGAGTTTCTAGAAATCCATTTTTTTTATGTGCACTTCTTCAGTTTTCAAATGTTGACATCTATGAAAAGACGTGACTGTGTGTGGGCTAAGAAAATCCTGAAGCCATATCCAGCTTGTTTGCCATTTGTTGGAGACCTCTGCTTTAGCAACAGTATGCTGAAAAGTATGTGATACTGGTATTCTCTGAGTGCTGATCTTGGTTTTTCCACATATTCAATTTGAGACTTTGGAAACAACCTTCTCAAAGATGTCATTTTTCACAATGTTTCTGAATTTTTTCTTCTGCTTTCCCCCCTTTCCTTCCTTTCTTTTTCTTTCTCTTTCTTTTTCTTCCTTCCTTCCTTCTTTTTCTTTCTTTCTTTCTTTCAAAATACCAGCAACATCTTTATTTGAATGTCAATGTTTGTCAACCATTAAACTGATTTTTCATTATGCAATTCAATATAAGAGGCAATCTTCAGTTTGTATGCAACATTACTCTGAAAAAAAGACTGTTGGAAAATCCTTCCTGCTTGTACTTCAAAAATATTTCTTTCACAAGAAACTCATGTTTTAAAGCTATCTTTATACATGAAGTGCCCCATTAATCTGCCTGGTATAGGTATAGCATGATGATTCACCTTAATGCTGATAAACAGGGTTTTTTTTTTTCAAGTTTTTATTTAAATTCTAGCTAGTTAACATGTATGGTAAAATTGATTTCAGGTGTAGAATTTAGTGATCCATCACTTACATATTCCATTCTTTTCAACCCAGCAAATATCTTATCTGTCATAGATCAGCTAAAAATGCCATCCCGGCAATGAAGTTTTCTATTAATGCATTGCAACAATTTCCTATAATTCTTAGGATATGAATTGCTTTAGTTTGGCTCCCAAGGCTCTTTATGAACTAATTCCTTTCATCCTTGATCATGCCCAAACTTATTTCCATTTCCAAGTTTTGATTTTTGAATTGTGTGTTGTTATTTCTTAAATTATTATTATTCTTTTTTATTTTTATTTTTTGGATTGTGCTGTTTTCATGTTTGTCCTTCTCTTTCCTTGTACTACTCTTCCTCCAAATTTACATGGGACTGAATACACTTAAGCCCTCAGGATTGAGTTCAAAGTAACCAGTTTCAAATAATTCCTTTCTCTAAACTGTACCCACTTTTCTGCATCTTATGTCTTAATTTGATTTCCTTTATAAATTTATTGATAACTGAAAAAATATTTTTATCCTTTTTTTTTTTAGAGAGAGAAAGAGAACATGCACATGCTCGAGGTGGAGGGAGGGCTGGGGGAGGGTCAGAAGGAGAGGGAGAGAGAGAATCCTAAGCAGGCTCCATGCCCAGGGTAGAGTCCGCCACAGGACTTGATCTCACCCCCCGGAGATCATGACCTGAGCCAAAATCAAGAGTCGGATGCTCAACCAACTCAGGCACCCCCCTGAAAATATATTTTTAAAATATATTTAGTGCACCCACTTAAATCTTAAAGCATGATGCTTTGTAGTAGAGATCTTCACCCCATTCTTGGAGTGGTAGTTGGTATCTCATAAGCATTGAAAAATTATTTAAGCAATTAATAAATGGAATACTTCATTCATTGGGATTTTCTAAAAAACAGGAGCATATCAAACTACATTTTAGTAAGTTGGGATACATTTGTCTCTCCAAGTAGTCTGTAAACACACTGAAGATGCCAAGCTTGTCTGTCCATCTTTAGATTTCTAAGCACCTACAACATGCCAATAAACCTATACTTCCAAAGTTTTTCACAATTTACCACACATAGAAGCTTACCGTATTTTATGTAGTACAGGTAGTTAACTGATAAAGCTGATAAAACCGATAAAGCCCGAGACAACTATCCTACAGGCTTCAGCTGTTCCTGAACCTATTCAGCTGCTTCGATGACTGAAGGGACCCACAGTCTGTCTCATGTGGTACTTGTTTCTTATCTCTGCATACAAGCTGAGAGGCTCTAAAGCACACACACTCAGTGTGTCTCTTAGGGCAAAATACTTCCATCACTACACTAAATACTAAAGAATGCTAATTTGGGTCAGATAATATATATTTTCTTGGACCGAGTTTTGTTAACCTTGAGTTCATCTGCATAAGTCTGAAGAACTGAGATTCAAAGCACTGATGGGTGAATTCTGGGTTTGAAAAGTGTAGTAATACTCTAAGCCCTGTGTTTGTTTTCAAGTGGTATCATTTCAGACTCAGGTGGTCTAACTAAATCAAACAGGTAGCTCCACTGTGATCCAAAAATAACATCAATGTCAAAAGTCTGCCAAGGTACCTTCATTGAAACTGTTGTCTTTTATGCATGATAACAGGTGGGAAATACCCCGCAAAAGATATTGAGTAACAGGGACCAAATCTTCTGATGCAAATGACAAACGGAGCGCACCTCTAGCCTTGCAGTGTCCAAGGAGTCAACATTTCCCATTGTGTTTGAAACCAAGCTTTCCATTTTTTTTCCTGAAAGAAAAGATGGTGCTCAGAATGAAATGTAGTGGAAATGGGTTCAGCCCAGACTGGATGAATTGGGAGAGGGCACTTCGGTTTTCTAGGTCTCTCTCTTTGGGGATAATTACATTGTTTTATTCTAATTAAGAGTTATCTGTACAATACTTAGAACAGTAAAGGTTTAACCAGTACTTTCCCAAGCCCATACCCCACTGGCCCAAACTAAATGTGCATTCCTAGAAGCTGCTTCCACGTGCTTACATAGCTGCTTTGCAGAATTCACAACCATTGCGGTAAGTTTGCCCGTCAGAACCACACACCGGTTTGTGGATCTTGGGACAGGGTTTTCCACCTGTAGCTGGTTTCTCATAGTTGCTGCAAGAAGCCTGTAATTTAAATGAAGTGCTTTTTTTAACTTCATGAATAATGCCATTGACGTCATTAGTTCTCTCAAGGAACGAAAAGATATGCTACATTTATGCTTAGAAATTCTTTTAAAAAGCACATATTTTATTATTCCAACAAAGATATATGTTGAAAATAAAAAGTAATAAAAGTTACATGTAGTCCTAGCACCCAGAGATGTCCTTTTTGAGCATTTGTTTTTCTTTCCATTTCTTCTCTATGCATTGCATTGCCAGTTTTATATTAAAAATTGAATCACATTGTATATATGTCCCATTCATTCTTTATCACTTACCTTTTCTGTACCATTATGCACATCCTAGAAAGCAGGATTTTTGTGGTGTAATACTCCATCATAAAAATTTGAAATGATTTATTTTACTAATACCCCATTGTTGTATATTTCTTCTTTTGTACACTAATTGAGTCAAAATCACCATTTTATATATAAAATACTTGTACGTATTCTGATTACTTTCTTAGGGTATGCTCTTATGAGAAGAATTGCTATCTCAAAGGTCATAACTTTTAATGCTCCCAATACTGATTGCCAGACTGCTTTATCATAAGTGCATATCCAAGTATAAATTCTTTATCTCTTGGAATTTTCTGGAGAAATCTGTCAATTTGTCTAAGTGTCTTTTATAAGTCACTCCTCAACACAGCTAGAAGTGTCTCAAGAGAATAAGCCATATCGGATTCATCTTTATCCATTTCCTAGGAAAGGACCTGGTAAAAGTCAAATATCGAAAAAATATTTATTGGGGCACCTCGATGGCACAGTTGTTAAGCATCTGCCTTTGGCTCAGGTCATGATCCCAGAGTCCTGGAATCGAGCCCCACATCGGGCTCCCTGCTCGGCAGGAAGCCTGCTTCTCCCTCTCCCACTCCCTCTGCTTGTGTTCCTGCTCTTGCTGTCTCTCTCTCTTTGTCAAATAAATAAATAAAATATTTTAAAAAAAGAAAATATTTTTCTTCACCCTCCAAATCCACAGAACCACTGCATCTGGCATTCATGTACTTTTTTCCATCAACTAATGCCTACTCAGTACCTACTAAATGTCATCCGGCAAGGCACTAGAAGTCACATAGTTATTAAGTCATAAAAACCAAAGTCAAATGAGGACAGTTTAACTCCAGAGCCTATATTCTTAGCCATTTCACATTATGATCATATAGGAGGCCACTAACAGAGCCAAACGGGTCCATTACTAACCTCTGAAAACACTGCTTTTCCTCAACACTACATTACCCCTTCCTCCTGGAACAACTTTTCCCTTTCATATCATTCTTTAATGTACATCTCAAGTACCATCTGATATTCAAAATTTTCATAATAACTCTCAGGCAAAAATGGATTTTTCCTGTTTCCAAATGCCTACAAACATTATTTGATACCAACCTTCAATAATGCAAACATGTTTGTTTTTTAAAAAAAAATTTTTCTTGATGCAAACTTCTTGAAGAAAGGGGATAAAAAATATGTACATATATAATCATGTTCTATCATTGATCTCTTCATTAGCTATTTATCTCCCTACCTGCCAATCATACAAACAATGCATGTTTATAATAGAATTTTTAAAAACACAGAGCAGTACAAGAGGGATTTACTTAAAAACCCAGAATCCATTATCCACGAATTTGCTATTTTCTATGTTGATATAGTTTTAAAATATGGTCACTCAATTGACAGCATTTTACCAAATGCTTTTTAAACCTGAAATATACTTTCAGTTCCTATCTGTGTCAAGTAACATATATTTTATATGACCATTTTGAATAGTTGTATAGGCATTTTGAATAATTACCATGTTATACAGATTATTATGTAAATCCCCATTTAGAAACATTTAGTTTGTTTCCTTGTTTTGCTATGCAAACAATACTGCCCTTTTGATACAACTCCAATTCTTTTCTCAGGCTGCATTTCTAGAAGTAAAGTCTCTGTGTTTGAATTTGCCTTTTTAAAGGCTTTTGATGCAGGTATCCAGTAAAAAGTCAGGAATCATTTTTTCATATGTGTATTTCCTGTATGTCTTGAATGTAATAGATGCTCAGTAAGCGTTGTTAAATAGTAGGGAGGATAGGATAAATAATTATTGAATTTAATAGAGAGCCTGGGATAAAGTGTGTTTACAGATCTTCCTCTTAATAGAAAACAAACTTTCAGTGCCCACCTTTGTATCCTTCTTTCTTTACCAGTGCTTCAACCAGAGAAAAGTCTGAATTTATTACTTCCCCTGCTGAAATTTTGCTTTTGCATTTATTTAATCAAAAGATATGTCTTTGAAAAGTAATAAATCCAATGTTCTAATTTTGCAGGTGGGGACTCTGAGGGCTCACTTACTTTTGGAAGAAATGCTTCCAACATTTCCATGACGTGGTAATGGAGATAGAACTAACGCTTTGATATCTTAATACACTGTGATTTTTCTAGGTTGCTTTTCGTCTTTATTTATCTGTCACGGTGATGATTGGAAAGTATTTTTCCAAGCACCTAATTTTGAATATTAAGTCCCTTCTCCCAAGAAGTTCCTATTCATACTTATATATCTGCTTGCAAATTAGTTTGTATTAAAAGCATCATAGCAATAATGCCGTTTGTAAAGCTGAAGTCATGATTTCATTGCAATGGTCTTCAACATGTTTTTCTAGACTTAAAAGTTCAACAGGAAAATATATTCCTCTACCTGCCACACAGAATGTCATTTTCCCCATGTGGTAAAGAGGGGAACAAGACAGAATATTAGAAATATCAGCCTAAGGATTAGAAATATCAGAGTTAAGCAGATTGTCATCAACCTGGATAGCATAAATTCGTCATTGTCTTGGAACAAGAATCTGACTTGTTATCTTTATGCTTTCTGCAGTCACCATATGGGATAAAAGATATTTAGGTGGTATCGAAACACATGAAGAGGGGCGCCTGGGTGGATCAGTCATTAAGCGTCTGCCTTCGGCTCAGGTCATGATCCAGGACCCTGGGATCCAGGACTCTGGGATTGAGCCTCGCATCAGGCTCCCTGCTCCGCGGGAAGCCTGCTTCTCCCTCTCCCACTCCCGCTGCTTGTGTTCCCTCTCTCTGTCAAATAAATAAATAAAATCTTAAAAAAAAAAAAAACATGAAAACTGCAGATTTAAATAAAATATTTAGTCCTGTCAGTTGGCAAAATAGTTTCAAAGAATCTAAGTATTTGGTATGATGTAGTTTAAGCAACGACTGAATTTGGCTAGTTTTTTTCCAAACGTTTTCTGTTGCAAAAACAACGTCTGATACAGAGTTTACATTTGATGGGACAGAGGGGACTTACTTTACCAGAAGTTAATCTTTAAAAATAATCAAATTCTCCTTTTATTTTCCTTCTTATTTATCATGATTCTGTTTTCAAAAATTTATTTTCTCTCTTTATATTATTTAGCTTCCTTTTTAATTCCCTTTTGTACGATTCCCTAAAGAAATCAATTTAATTTCTTTACTGTGTGCTCAATAAACGTCGATTGAGCGCCAACCTTGTGCCAGTGAGTTGGATTTCCAAGATCATCTAATTAAATGTCTAATGAAAATTTTACAATCAAATTTTTCCTCAAGAAAGTAACTGTTGCTTAAAAAGAGTTGAGGAGATTGAGGAGATAAAACAAGTACATGGGATTTTAGATTAGATCCCATACTAGAAAGATGGTATTTCTGGGACAATTGTTGAAATTTGGATAAGATGATAGATTAGTTAACAGTTACATGTCAATGTTAAGATCCTGATTTTGATGACTGTGCTAAAGTTATGTGAAATGTTAAGATGGTATTTCTTCGAACTATTTTTACTGTTTTTTTAAAAATCAAGTTATTTCACAATGAAAAGGTAAAAAAAACTTCAAAAAATAAGTACAAAAAAATAAGTACAAAGAAGTCCATTTAGACCTCTTCATCAACATATTTTAAACTAAGTTTTCAGGTAAGATATGTAGATAAAAAAGGCACATCTCAAAATTTTTGTAGTAGGCTAATTTTTGGAAAGTAGAACTGATAATACATTTCACATTGGATAATCTTATATATTTGCTATCATTTGCTGAATCTTTTATTCATTTTTGAACTAGGATTCACAAAGGAGAGAAAACATTTTTCTGACCTTAAAGAGCTCATGTCCTAATAGAGAAGACTATTTGTGAATAAAATAAATGTTGAATTAAGTACATTAATAAAATCCAACAGAAATACTGATGAGAATGCAATGAATCATTGGTGGGGACGATAGATAGAAGTGATTTTGCCGGTGGGAGATTTCTATATATGCAGGGCTGTAAGAGTCCTTCGGACCGAGATAATGGGCACACTTTAATGATGGCGCAGACAGTGGCTGGTGATTGTCTTTCAGATAAAGAACAACATCAGCAACAACATCTGAGAGGTCCTGGCTGGCCTAGGATATGAGCTCATGGATCTTTTCCACTACTGTGTCTCCATGTCTCCATACGTAGAACAATGTCTTGCACATAGAAGCATGTAGAATGATTCTGGTTTTACAAACGTTAACCAATAAAAATTCCTTCCTTCTTTCAAAAATAATAATTGAGCACCAATTGTTCCAAATATTACCAGATGCTGAAAATGCAGTAAAAACAAAGACAGACTCATAGAGCTTACATTCTTCACTCTTTTCTCAGACACTTGCTGGGTGGAACCTACTGATTCCAGGAAATTTATTAGATTCTGGAAATTTAAAGATGAGTAAGAGAAGTTCACAACTGGAGGAGAAGAAGGCAATTTGATTAATGTTATACACAAACAAGTAGGGGAGCCCTGAGGAAGCACATTCGGGGGGGGATCATGGGGGGGATGGTGGGGGAAAGGCTGAGAAAGGTGGTCAGGATCAGGCACCACAGAGGATCTGACCCTCAGACTTAAGAAAGTTGGAGACACATAAAGTGATAACCAGCATTCTAAGAATAAAGATTAATACGGAAAAAAGAAAACAAAAAAGAACTAAGGTATGTTTTGAGAAATATTAGACTCAAATGCAGAGACAGGCCTTAAGTTGAAAGGTTTATAGGCGATGCTGAGTTTTGTCATCACTCTTGTGCTTGGGGTTCATTAAGATCCCTGGATCTATGGGTTTATAGTTTTCATCAAATTTAGAAATTTTAGTAACTATTATTTTTTAAAATCTTTTTTTATTCCCTCGTCATCCTTCTCCCACACTGCATGAAGTTGTCCTACAAATTACTGATGTTCTTTTCAATATATATTTTTTCTGTGTTTTATTTTTGCTCATTTCTAATGCTGTCTTCAAGTTTGCTAGTCTTTTCTTCTGTGCTAGTTAATCTGCTGTTAATACCATATGGTTTATTTTCATCAGACATTTTGATTTTTTAATCTTTAAAAATATACTTTGGGCGCCTGGGTGGCTCAGTTGGTTAAGCGACTGCCTTCAGCTCAGGTCATGATCCTGGAGTCCCGGGATCGAGTCCCGCATCGGGCTCCCTGCTCAGCAGGGAGTCTGCTTCTCCCTCTGACCCTCCTCCCTCTCATGCTGTCTCTCATTTTCGCTCTCAAATAAATAAAATCTTTAAAAATATATATATACTTTGATCTTTCTTCCTTTCTTTCTTTACCTTCCATCTACCTTACTGAACATGCTCTATCTTTCTTCTACCTTCTTGAAGAGATAACTGATTTGATAGCCTCATTTATCAATTATATCATTTATGTTATTGCTGGATCTGTTTATATGATTGATATTTTTCCAGATTCAGGGTCATTTTTCCTGTTTCTGCTTTCTATTTTCAGTTTTTGTGCATCCTGTTTTCATTCTCACCTGGTCCTTCTTTAGATGTTATTTATCCTAGAAAATCATTAATTCCTTGTCCCTTGCAAGGAGGACATACACTATTTACAAGGCATGTGTAAAGTGGGATGGGGGTGCAGGTCCTAGCAAGAACAGAAGCAGGAAAAGGAGCAAAAAGCAGATTTTTATGGAGACCTTCAATTTCCTTGTCTCAAGATT
This sequence comes from Neomonachus schauinslandi, assembly GCF_002201575.2. NCBI lineage: Eukaryota > Metazoa > Chordata > Mammalia > Carnivora > Phocidae > Neomonachus > Neomonachus schauinslandi. The sequence goes on along the minus strand of NC_058409.1, from coordinate 37,982,515 downwards.
TCATTAAAATCCAAAATTTCTTCTCTGCAAAAGAGAAGAGTCAAGAGAATGAGAAGGTAAGCCACTGACTGGCAGAAATATTTGTCAAAGATGTATATGACAAAGGACTATTATTCAAAATATACAAAAAATCTCTTAAAACTCAACCATAGGAAAATGAACAATTCAATTTAAAAATGGGCAAAAGATCTGAGCTTTTACCTCAACAAACGAGATTTTCAGACAGTAAAAAACTTATGAAAAGATGCTCAACATCATATCTTTTTAGGGAATTGTAAATTACAAGAATGAGATGTCACTACACATCTCTTAGAATGGCTAAAATCCAAAGCACTGACAACATTTAATGGTAACAAGGATGTAGAGTAGTCACAGAAAGATAAGGAGGAAATTTAAATGTATATTTTTACATAAAAGAAGTCAATCTGATAAGGCTACTGCAATATTGCAATTTATTCTTATATATATATTTGGTCTTTTTCTGAGGTTCCTGGCTCACAGCTCCCCAAACCCTTGGAATCTCCTAAGTGTTAAGGGTGCTAAAGGTTATTTTTGGTGATGTTAATGAATGACTTTTGGAAAGAGCTTAGGGGTGGTGGCTGGTTGCCAGAGGAGTCAACCCCATGATTAGAGGTTTGGAACTTTCAGTCCCACCCCCCTGACCTCTGTGGAGGGGAGAGGAGCTAGAGGTTGAATCAATTCCCACTGGTCAATGGTTTTATCAGTCAAGTTTTGCAATGAAGCCTCCATAAAAACACCAAGAGGTGGGGTTTGGAGAGCTTCTGGATTGGTCAGAAGTTCAAGTAACAGCCTGGATTTGTGATTGGAACTTGTAATCTGTAGCCTGTCAGTCAGAAGCACAGGTGACAGCCTGGGCTTGTGACTGGCTTCTGAGATGGGTGAGGGTCCCTTTAACCTATGGAATCGAATGCTATCTCTGGGTAGATAGTGTCAGCTTTGAGTTGAATTATGGGACCCCCAGCTGGTGTCCAAGAATTGCTTCGTGGTGGAAATCCCCCCTTCCACATTGAAATGGGAATGTAGAAATTGTAGAGAGTTATACGACATGTGATTCCAAGCAAATGACATTCTGGAAAAGGCGAAACTATAGAGACAGCGATGTGGGGTCATGGAGAGCAATGGTCAAGAAAGAATTCTTGAGACATTTTATGGTGCAAAAAGGGGTTTTTATTATAGCATGGAGGGAGACAGGACCTGTGGGCAGAAAGAGCTGCACTGCATTGTGAAGAGTGACTGATTATATACTTTTAGGTTTGGGGTGGGAGAGGGTAGAGATAACCTAAGTTTCTAAAGGGGTTTCTGCATGTTAAAGAAGAGTTAGAGGATCCTGAAGGTCTGGCTATTATTAAGATAAGGTTGCCGGGCGCCTGGGTGGCTCAGTTGGTTAAGCGACTGCCTTCGGCTCAGGTCGTGATCCTGGAGTCCCGGGATCGAGTCCCGCATCAGGCTCCCTGCTCAGCGGGGAGTCTGCTTCTCCCTCCGACCCTCCCCCCTCTCATGTACTCGCTCTCTCTCATTCTCTCTCTCTCAAATAAATAAATAAAATCTTTGAAAGATAAGGTTGCCTTTAGTCTCTAGCAAAACAACATTAAGGCGGCCATGAGTTCCTTGGGGAATATCACGCTCTGCACGTCTCAGGTATTTATCACTGGGCTGCAAGTTGGAAGGAAATTTAACTTTGGCTACATTTCTCTTGCCTTTGTTCTCCTCATCAACAGTTAAAAAAAAAATCAGTGATTGTCAGAGGTTCAAGGGGAGAGAAAGATGAATAGATAGAGCACAAGGTATTTTTAGGGCTTGGAAACAATTCTGTACAGTAGTAGATACATGTTGATACTTTTGTCCAAACCCAGAGAATGTATCACACAAAGAGCAACCCTATTTTTTTTTTAAAGATTTATTTATTTATTTATTTGACAGAGAGAGAGAGAGATAGCGAGAGCAGGAACACAAGCAGGGGGAGTGGGAGAGGGAGAAGCAGGCTTCCCGCCGAGCAGGGAGCCCGATGTAGGACTCGATCCCAGGACCCTGGGATCATGACCTGAGCCGAAGGCAGACGCTTAACGACTGAGCCACCCAGGCGCCCCAAGAGCAACCCTATTTTAAACTATGGACTTTGGTTAATAATGATAGGTCAGTGTTGATTCATTGATTGTAACTAATGCACCCCACTGGTGGGGGATGTTATTGGTGGAGAAGGAGAGAAGGGTGTATTTAAGAATTCTATGTGTTTTCTGCTCAATTTTGCTATGAACTTAACAGTGCTCTAAAAATAATATCTATTAATTTTAAAAAAGAAGATAAGCATACCAGAAACTAAAGACAAAACTGAAAATTGCAAGAAGCTCTAGGTCATTTGCAGTAAGCCTACTGAGCACATTTCAGGGCTGTTTCCCCAGCACTAGATGATATTTTCCTTTAAAACTATTACTATTATTAAAAACATATTTCCTTATAGGTACATGATGTATCACTTTACAGTTTGTATGGGGACTTTCTGCACATTATATTTATTCATTTTTCCTAAATCTGTCAAGTCTTCTCTTTATTGCACATGTGACAGTATTGAGGCTTAGAAAGTTAGGGTTTAACCCACAATTGCTAGTGGGACCCAAACCGAAGACGTCTGTCTAACTCCAAAGACATCTGTCTAACTCCAAAGACATCTGTCTAACTCCAAAGACATCTGTCTAACTCCAAATCCAGTTTCTTCCAAAGGACTCAATATCCCTGGAGAAAATAGACTGACAGACTATTGGTGGTACAGATGTACCAAGAACACTGATTTCCAATACAGATACAGTTGATGAGGAGCACAAAGATGGCCAAAGCGCCCGTTGAGGAGATGACATTTTAGCTGGAAAAGCCAAGAAGGAAATCCATGAAAAATAATGATTATTCCTTTTGCCATCTTTTTGTTTTCATCCTCGGCATATTTCTATCCAACAGAACTTCTCCGTCGGTGTGTTTCTGCAGCATTGTAGTTTCCCATCTAGGCAGGATGGTGCAACAATCCCTTCAAACGAGCCAGGTAAAGCGTATTAACAAGAAGAAGCAAATCACTTCCCAGATTCTAGGATTTGAGAAACAAAAAGTTGGTGTCCTTAGGGAGGCGGGCATGAAGTCATATGCGGTGATGTGTTCTTGAGATTGTGCCAGTTTCACTTATATAAAAGAGTATGAAGGTTTTCAGTAAGTCCCATAAATTAACCTATAATTAGTTGTGACACCTGTAGGAGGGGCTCAGTGCCTCTTGAAATACTCAGTAGGAAAGTATTTAACGATGTCTGCTGAAGTCTATAAAACTGTTTTCAAAGCATTGCACATCTAACAAAATTATGACCACAAAATAGGTTAGATTTTATTAGGTGAACAGTTTTCTGTGTAATGAGAACTTGAGGACTGTATTTATGAAGTCAAACTATTTGTACAAAAAATAAAATAATTCAGGTAGCTGCCACTGTCATTCTAACCTGAGAATTGTGTGGTTACCTCTCCCACTGCTGCTTCCTTTTCTCAGCTGATGATCTTCCATAATTTTTCAATACTGTGTTATTAACTATAGTCACCAGGCTATACAATAGATTGCTAGAACTTATTCACGTATTCATCTTATAATTAAAAATGTGTACCCTTGGGCGCCTGGGTGGCTCAGTTGGTTAAGCGACTGCCTTCGGCTCAGGTCTTGATCCTGGAGTCCTGGGATCGAGTCCCGCATCGGGCTCCCTGCTCGGCGGGGAGCCTGCTTCTCCCTCTGACCCTCCCCCCTCTCATGTGCTCTCTGTCTCTCTCATTCTCTCTGTCTCAAATAAATAAATAAAATCTTTAAAAAAAATTAAAATAAAAATAAAAATGTGTACCCTTTGACCAACATCCTCCCATTCTGCCTTGCCCTTCCCACCCTTGGTAACCACCATTCTTCTTTCTGGTTCTGTGACTTGGACTTTTTTCGATTCCACATATATGTGACATTATGCAGTATTTGTCTTTCTGTGTCTGGCCATTACATTTAACATAATGCCCTCTAGGTTCATCCTTGCTATTGCAAAAGGCAGGATTTTCTCCTTTTTTTTTTTTTTTTTGGCTGAGTAACATTCAGTTGTATATACTTAAAGTAATTAAAGTAGGAGGACATTGGACTGAAGTGGCTCTAAGGCCTTGGTAGCCTATGTAGTAAGCAAATCCAAGCTAAGCCAAAGTCAATGCACTCGAATCTGAGGAAGCGGGATGTGGGAAAAACTAATGGCCAACAGCCAACTAGGCTCTTCCAAACAAGGCGACTGCTTCAGGTAGGGCCGGCCGAGTAATTGTTTTGCTTCCGCATCTTCTGTGTAAAAGCCTTTCCTCCAGCTTCTGTCAGTGCTTCGTACCATTTTAAGTTTGGTGCTGCCTGATTTGAATCAATGTTTACCCAAATAAATGTGTAAATTTTAGTGTGCCTCAATTTATCCTTTAACAGCGCACACAAAATTTTCTTTATTCCTCTGTCAACAGCCACTTAGGTTGTTTCCATATCTGGGCTACTGTGAATAAGGCTGCAGTGAACATGGGAGCACAGAAATCTCTTTGAGATCAGGATCTAATTTCCTTTAGATACATACCTAGCAGTGGGATTGCTGAAGTGCATGATAGTTTTATTTTTAATTTTTTTTGAGAAATTTTCATACTGTTTTCCATAATGGCTGTACTGATTTACAATCCCACCAACAATGTATAAAGGTTCTTTTCTCTCCACAACCTCACCAAAACTTGTTACTTTTTGAATTTTTGATAATAGCCATCCTAACAGGTGTGAGCTGATATTGCATTGTGTTTCTGTTGCATTTTCCTAATGGTTAGTGATGTCAAGCATCTTTCTATGTGTCCGTTGGACCTTTATACATCTTCTTTGGAAAAATATCTATTGTTTCCTCTACCCATTCTTTAATCATTTTCTTAAATTTTGAGTTGTGTGAGTTCCTTATATATTTTGGATATTAACCCCTTACCAGATACATGCTTTGCAAATATTTTCTCCAATTCTGTAGGTTGCCTTTTTATTTAGTTGATCATTTTTTTGTTGTGCAAAAGCTTTCCAGTGTGACATAGTCCCACTTTTTTAGTTTTGCACCTGTTGCTTGTGCTGTTGATGCCATATCCAGAAAGTCAGTCAAAGCCAAAGTCATGAGATATTTCCCTTTGTTTTCTTCTAGGAGTTTTACAACTTCAGGTCTTATGTTTAAGTTAGTCGTTAATCCATTTCAAGTTGGTTTTGGTATACAGTATAAGATAAAGGTCCAATTTCATTCTCTTGCATGTGGATATCCAGTTTTCCCAATGCCGTTTATTGACAAGACTACCTTTCCTGCTTTGTATTCTTGGCACCTTCCTTGAAGATTAGTTGACCATTTATGTGTGAGTTTATTTCTGGATTCTCTATTCTGTTCCATTGGTTCGTGTGTCCATTCTTAAGCTACTACCATACTGCTTTGATTCCTATAGCTGTATAATATGATCTGAAATCAGTGTGAGTGGTGTCTCCAGCTTTGCTCTTCTTTCTCAAGACTTTCTCAATAGCTTTAGCTATGCAGGGTCTTTTGTGGTTCCAAATGAATTTTAGGATTATTTTTTCTATTTCTGTGAAAAATACCATTGGAATTTTGATAGAAATTGCATTCAATCTGTAGAACAGTTTAGGTACAATGGATGTTTTAACAATATTAATACTTCCCAGCCTATGAACATGGGATATCTTCCCATTTATTTGTGTCTTCTACAATTTCTTTCATCAAGACTTTAACAAGAAAAAAGAAGGTCATTATATAATGATAAAATGTTTCATCAAGAGGATATAACAATTGTGAACGTATATGCACCCAACATTGGAGCATCTAAATATATAAAGCAAATATTAATAGAACTGTTGGGAGAAATAGACAATAAAGCAATAATAGTAGGGAACTTCAACATCCCATTTTCTTTTTTTTTTTTAAAGATTTTTTATTTATTTATTTGAGAGAGAGAGAATGAGAGAGAGAGCACATGAGAGGGGGGAGGGTCAGAGGGAGAAGCAGGCTCCCCGCCGAGCAGGGAGACCGATGCGGGACTCAATCCAGGGACTCCAGGATCATGACCTGAGCCGAAGGCAGTCGCTTAACCAACTGAGCCACCCAGGCGCCCTCAACATCCCATTTTCAACAGAGGCTAAATCATCTGGACATAACATTAAAAAGGAAATATTGAATCTGAACTACTTTTAGGCCAGATGGATGAAGTGGAACAGAACAGTGCATCCAAAAGCAACAGAATACAGAACATTCTCTAGGATAGATCTTTTGTTAGGCCTCACAGTAAGTCTTAACAAATTTAAGGAAGTTGAAGTCATATCAATATTTTTTCCAATTACAAAGTTATGGAACTGGAAATCAGGAATAAGAGGACAACAGGAAGACTCAGAAATATGTGGAAATTAAACAACACAGTTCTAAAAAAAAAAAAAAAAACCCACTGTCAAAGGAGAAATCAACAGGGAAATTAAAAAAAACAAAACAAAACACTTGAGGCAAATGAAAATGGAGATACAATATACCAAAACTTACGGAATTGTGCTTTATGATGTGCATTCTTTTAGTGTATGTGTCTTATCAAATCTAAAGGGTAACTAGGGAGCTAAATGGGGCCATGCAAGGATACCCTTCTCTTATTAGGTTAGGTCTAAATCTTCTCACACAAAAGCAGGAGACATATGTTCTGCTTATTTTTCCTTAGGTCAAACTACAGAACTGAAATGCACTCAAGTTCTGTGAAGTCCCAGATACCAGCTCTGAGGAAGAAAAGAAGAAAGTCAGAGAAAGACCAAGAACATTTCAGAGAATGCCTGGTTCAGATTCAGTAAACCCTTTGAACCAGGACCCCTCAGGCTACAGCTGAAGGACTCCAGGCTATGGCTGTAGCCCCAACACAAATTAACATCAGTGTTCACACATTTGGAATTATGGTAGGTGCTGTCACCCTCTTTGCATCTTCTTTTAAGCCTTTGCTAAGTTTATGAATACTTTTAATTCTGTTGTCTCCAAACATATAGGACTAATCCCTCCAATTCAACACATATCCAAGTCACTCAAATTACTACTATTATGTGAAAGGTAGTTTAGGAATAGGAGATTGATGTGACCATCTGGAGTAGAGGCTCTGCCGCTCCCCGGGTATGAGAGTGTGGGTGAATCTTTATATCTCTCTACCTCTCTCATGCAATGGAGCTGCAACTTCACGACCATTGCTAAATTTAAATGTGATCATGTTTGGGTGCTAATCACTGGGAACACGGGTAATCAGTGATAGGTTGGTTAACCTAATTTTCTGTGGTGAGTTATTTCAGTCTTTTATCTTAGTTACTATTTTCTCTGGCCTTTTTTCCCCCCTGTTGTTCCCCTTTCAATTTTAGAGGATGTGTGTGGGGTGCATATGTTTATGTATACTACTTCAAGAAAGCTTTACATAGGCACAGGCAAGCCTCTGGACAAGGTCCCCTTACTCAGCCTACTCACCGACACAGCACATCATTTCTGCAGTGAATTTAGCTTTCAAAAACCAGGAAGAGGTGAACAGATGAGAAGGACGTGACTTGGCAACCCTTGGAGGGGAAAGAAAAGCGCCTGAGGATAGTTAGTGCTTATGAATTTGGTATGATCCGGTTTGGACAATGTTCCCGTGGTCATTCGAAGGTATAATGATAGATAGGAATGTTTGGATCAAATGAATTATTTTCTTACGCTTTCAAGAGAAGAGTACAAACCATACTTAAAACAGTGTGTTCTGTCCTGGCTCTCACCATAATGAGGAACATAATCAGAATTATGAATATTTGCTTCTGTTAGAAGAACCTCTGTGTTTTTTAAAAACCATTTAAAAAAACATTTTTGCTGAAAAAATTTTAAATATATAACAATATTAAAATAATTTTAGAGTGAACCCCTTGAAACCCACCAGCTAGATTGTATCATTACTATTTCACTATGCTAGTTCTTTCGTGTATCTGTCCATTAATCCATCTTTGATACAATTCAAAGTAAAGGGCAGACATCAGCATCATTCTGTCTGAAAAACTTCACTATGCATATCGCAGTTAAGACTATACTAGTATGCTACATGTTTACATTCTTTTACTTGGATGTCAAATTTGCAAACTATGACACGCATAAATCTTAAGTGTGTATTCACTGAGGTTTGACAAATGTATATATCTCTGAACCTAAACTCCTATATTCTGATCATTGATTATTTCACATGTGACTTGCTCTTCTTTCTAAGAAATACAGGATTTTTGGCCTTCCACCCCCAAAGAATAGCTCAGAACTGTTCAAGAGATAGTAACTGAATTATTTACCCAGTTATGGCACCTGAAATAAGCCTTGAAATAAATGGTAGTCTTAAGGCAGGCGAGAGATTTGTATGAGGAAGGAAGGGTAGCTGGAGGGGCCCAAGGCAGCACGAGAGGCCTTCCAGGAGGACAGGACACAGCGGTGGAAACAATTTGTGGGGATAGCTGATAGGAACCTGGCCCGGCTGGAGGGGGCAGTTCTAATAGGAGAGAGGACGAGTGGGCCACGTCGAGAGGCAATATGTCCAAACACGCACAATGACTCAGTTTCCAAACTACATGTAGTACCTACGTGTCTACATTAGAAGTAACTAAATTACACCAGAGAGCAGAAACTGAAGAGGAGAAAAGAGCTTAATTTCGCTAATGAGCAGGGCACTTAGTATATAGATAAAAACAGGACAGAGAAAAAGCCCCACATGATGAGAATTTTCAAAAATGTTAAAGGAACGGAATATAGACATTAAAAAAAACCCAACTATGTAAATACTGAGAAAAAGAACAAAAATATCCTGGGCAGTGAAGACATCAGTATCATGCTGAAACCGATGACAGAGCACAATGGTGAAAGCTACTGATTTTCGAGCTCTCCTTACACGTCAGAGATTACTTAACTGCTTACATGTATCATTTTCTTAATCTTCACAATAAATTTAGGAGGTAAGTATTAGTCCCCATTTTACAGGTGAGTACATTGTAAATGAAAGAAGTCAATTGACTTGTTCAAAGACACATAGCTTATGTGAGAGCCCATGACTCGCATTCTGGTCCATGTGACTCAACGATCCACCCTCTTATAATTGCCTTATCTGAACTATGTATTATGTGGGCATTTGTCTCCAGCAAGGGGAATAGTCTTTAAGCACGGAAGAGCACAAATCCTACACTTGAAAGAGTTGAAGGCTGTATTTTCCCTAGCATAACCTAATCTCCCTGGCTCTTGATCTAAAGATCAGATGCACCCCCAGTTTGGTTAGGTCCTTTTCAATAGTATACATAAAGGGTAACATCTCTGTGCATAAATCTACCATTCCATAGAGATGAAAAAACTGTGGTCTAGGGAGGATGAATATTTTATTTTTATATAAAGTACTTTTCCTGAATTTAGGAAGAAACAATATTATGTGATCTACCATCTAAATAATAGGTATTGCAAAATAATTGTAAACATAATGTATTGTCACATTGTTAAAAGTCCCTCATCATCTACATGCAACTCCAAGAATAGGAAAGGGGAAGGGATTTCCCCAAGATCCCACAGTGACTGCTTGGTTGATTTAGATCCAAAAAACAGGGCTTTTTATCCAAGTTTATGCGAGGTCAATTATTCCATAATGTATCCGTAGGTCTTCTTGATCTCAAAGTAAAAACACAAGCAATGCTTCTACAGAATTTACTTTATTAACAAGCAAATCCAGGGAAATAGATATAAACTGAACTACCCAAGAGGCAGGCAGAGTAGAAGGCGTATCTTTATAAATTTAAAGGCTCCATTAGAGAAAAATAGAAGTGAGAAAAGAAGTGGCTGGAAGTCAGCACACACACTGCACAAAATTCAGCATTTTCCTTGATGCTTTAGGTTGATCTTCCCACCACTTTTCCTGTAAAAGAGAAAGACAAATATATGCTCAGTGTAATATTGTTATTATTCATTACAAAGGTTGGAAGAAGTTTTGACTACACAGAGTCCCTGCAATCATTTGATTCTATAGGTATCCACATTTATGATTTGGCAGAGGTTAATTAAATGTACTCAGAGATGACATCTGGAGAAATTACAGAAAACATGAATCTTACACAAATTTCAGATTTTTACCCAGGCTTGACCTCTTGGTTTCAATTGTTCATTCTCCGAGAGAAAATATGCATACAAACAGAAAAGGTTAAAGTGACCGGAGAGGTAATGGCAAAGGTACACTAGGGTCACAGTCCTCATAGAAGATGTAAGAGGTTGAACCAAATATTCCGGCATTTGGCACTTTATAGCAGGCTATATATTCAGACTTACTCAGTAATATGTGTCCATTAAATTAAATCTCTGTTTACCCTACTGCCTTTCTTCTCTGAGAAAGTTTGGTATTAATTAATCAGATACGTTACATAAGCAAGTAGGCACATATTAATTTATTAATTTCATTCTATGTGCCCGGCTCTGTTATTATAATAGGTAGTTATATAATCCCTGTGCTTAGGCATTTTGCAGTGAAGTTGAGCGGAATTAAGACATTCACAGAAAACTCTAATACCAGAAAATGGCGAGGAGTGAGAGACTTTTATCTGGCTTAAACAAGGGTTATAATTTCCTTGGTTTTAGGGCAATCAATTAGACTAAAAGATTGATTGAATAAATTTTTATTAATTATAAACTGATCCCGTGGGAAGGTCACAGTTTATTGGCTAAAATCTATAGCATCTGTTCTGTTCCTTATAAACGTGTAAATTCAATACACATGGGTCCTTGATGGAATCTTCCTAGTATACTATGTAAAGTTTGACTAGTCTGCATTCTAAAGGATAATCTTTTCCTCTATTCTTTGTTGAACGGCTCTTTTTCATCAAACTAAAAGAGGAATGAATAGAAATTTGTACCTTAGTAACATATAATTTGGTATAAAAGAAAATGTCTGAAAATAATTTGGATAAAATAATATTTTTATTGATGATAAATTTTCCCCAAACTTTTCATGTTTCTGATTTTGAAGAGTATGATACTTACACCATTGCCTTACAGAAGGCACATTTATTGCCATATGTCTGGCCGTCAGAGCCACAGTGGGGGTTAGATTCCCGCGTGCAGTAGACTTTGGGATCCTGGAACTCACCACAGTCAATCTACCAACGTAAGCACGATGACATTGACATTAGTGAATTCTAGTCTATGGATCTATCCCTCAGAACAGAAGCTTCAGACAGCAAGCTTAAACACACACACACACACACACACACACAGACACACACACACACAGACACACAAACGTGCACTCCCGATGTAAAGCTTCCTGAAATAGAAAAATAGCTTTCCTTATCTGCTTAACCAGAACTTACTAAATGTAAATGAGACTCTTTCTTTGAGACACAGGAAACCCATTTCTGTAGTTATGGTATTCAGGAGTAAGTTAATGATGTAAGGTAGATGCTTACTTCTTATATAAGGAGTGAGGTAAATGCTATAGGTATGACTTTTTGCTCCAACACTTAATTATTCAGAGATTAGTTTTTCAACTTTAAATGCTGCTTGCTTGTTCTTTTCTTTCTGCCTTTCTTTCTCTTCCTTTCCTTGTCTTCCTTCTCTCCTTCCCTCCTCCCTCCTTCTTTTTCTCTTTCTTTCTTTCTTTCTTTCTTTCTTTCTTTCTTTCTTTCTTTCTTCTTCTTTCTTTCTTTCTTTTCTCTCTCTCTTTCTTTCTTTTCTCTCTCTCTTTCTTTCTTTGTATTAATTTAACTCTAATTGCAGTCTTTATGCCTTGCTATAAAGATATGGATGATTCTTGCACGGAGTTCCCATATGTTATCTAATGGCTTGTTAGTTTTCCCTGTTGGCTGCTACATCCATTTACTATCTCTTGAAAACAATGGTCTAATGTCTTTATTATTAACTTACTCTGTCTTGGAGTCTATTTGTACAATTTGAACTTTTGTGCCTACTATAAAAACATAGTAATAGCTGCCTAAGCTGCTCTGTTTAGAAGGATTCTGAGGGTGCATCCAGCCTTGGTGAGAACACATACTGTGACTGATTAGTAATTATCATCATGGGTTCTATAGAAGGGATGGTAGTACCTATGCACTAATATTTCTCCTTAGTTTTAGTGGTCTTTCAGAATAGTCTGGAGTTTTCAATTCAGTGTCAACTGAGTAAATATTTGGTGTGCAAATGGCATTTGAGTCATTTTATTCCAGAGTACAGGCAATATGTAATAGGTAAAACTGAACTCCTCCAAACGTCAGCTGTGTGGGCTGAAGTAACATTTAAACATGAACACAGGGACCATACTTTACTCCATCTTAGTTCCATTAAAACAACACTTCTTATGTTTATTAATTGAGTCATAATATTTAAGCTACTCTTATATGGATTATGTGAGTTGAGTCTTACAATAACCCTGCCTGAGATATACGATGAACGATGTTATATTAACTAGTTTACAGATGTGAATAGTGATCCTCAGGAAAATTACGTGGCTTACCAATGCCACACAACCAGATGTCACTGAAACCAGTGCTTAAACATATTGCTTCTCCTTGCTGGTCTAGAATTTCCAACAACCTACTATGGCAGATTTCCAACACATCCTCACTGAGAGAAATAAAGATCAACTGTCACTATGCACCCTTGACCACACTTACAGTCATGACGTGGAGACTTCATGAAAATACCTTATTAGAGAAATGTATGGGCATAGGTGAGATGAATTATTTGTTTAAGATATGAGTAAACCATTATATATTGATAAAGCCTTCTGATGGTTTGCATGGAGAAACACTCAGCAAAAGAATCACACTGCTGAGTTTAAAAATATTATCACATGTAACAGGTTTAAGGCACCTGAGACTATTAAATATAGATGTTTGTTGAAATTTGGCACTTGTACTGTTGAGGTTGGGCAGTATAGTACTTATCAGAGATCTTAGGGCATGGCTTCGAGAAGATAGGCTTCTCATAGTCCCACCTAAAGTTCTACTTTTCCTGAAAGCTCTTAAAGATAACTCCATCCTCTCATACTACCTCCCAGACAGTAATCTTTCCTTTAGGTCTCCAAACAGAAAAAAGGCTGGAAAATCTTTGGGGTCTTATAAATCATAGGATAATTTTCTCAAAAGCTAATGTATTTTATACTTAAGTCATTGATGTACACATTTGCAGCTGTGTGCTTGAGTCAAGAAACTGTAAACACCAGAATCATCTCTGATATTTTCATTTATTCCACAAACAGCCAATGGGTAACTACTATTTGGAGGACACAGTGCTGAGCTCTGGTGATACAGAGAGGAATCAGTTATAAACAATATAAGCTCACCATCTCATCTGCATGAGGGAAGCAGAGAAAATATAGATAACTGGGATGCCTGGGTGGCTCAGTTAAGTGTCTGCTTTCAGCTCAGGTCATGATACCAGATTCCTGGGATCAAGCCCACGTCGGGCTCCCTGCTCAGCGGGTAGTCTGCTTCTCCCTCTGCCTGCTGCTCCCCCTGCTTGTGCCTTCTCTCTCTTTCTGACAAATAAATAAATAAAATCTTAAAAAAGAAGACACAGATAACCATAGCATGATGTGTGATCAATGCCACAGTGGGCCAGGCACGGGCATTGTGGAAGCTGAAGACAGGGCATCTTGGTCAGAGATACATGTGTCTCTACAGTCAGGTCAGTGAGAAAAAGAAAAAACAAAGTCTCTTACATGAGACAGACACCTCCTTAAGACACCTTTCCCTGGCAGTTGGCCCTCTGATCTTGCCATCCAGCCTCTTTTGTCCTTCAGAAAGTGATATGAGGGAGGCAGTTGGGGAGGGTTCACTGTTGGGAGTGTCTAGACGCCACCCCCTCCCCAAGCCCACTTTTCCCCTTCCACTGCCCCCTGGGAATGACCTGGAAGAATACAAGATTTCAACAATGAAAACCCAAACAATCAAATGGCCTATGAACAGACTTCCTCAGAACATAGACACACTTCATGCTTTCGGATTGTCCTGGCCTCTAGTGATCCCTGAAGGGAGCCAAGGAATCCTGTTACAGAATTTGTTCTGCTACACACAATTAACTAGTTGTGTCATCTTGGACACATGCTTCATTCCGAGCATTGTTATGAGGATCAGAGGTGGTCAAGAGGAATTGTAGAAAGTCAGGGTAGAATATTTGAAACAGCCCTGGGCAAGGATGCGGAAAATAAGCTTCTGATGGCAGGCCTGCTTCAACTGTACCATCGGACTAGACGGTCTCTGAGGACCCTTCCACCTTTGATGGTTTAAGTCTGAGCAGTGAGTGACTCTCTCAATAAAGTGGCTAAATAAAGCTAAGTCCTTAGATCTTCAATTGAGTGGGAGAAATAACAACTTCTGCCCAAGTGCTTCCTCTTTTATATCTAGAGGCTCCTCTTCACTCAGTGTGTGAGAAATTTTAGCATGGTGACTGAGGACAGAAAAAGACCACTCTCTGAGAGCCCCGGAGGACAGGGAAGGTGAATGATGCCTTTGCAGGGACAGCCAGAAATCCCGTCTGGGAAGCAAAGAGCAAGGCAGGGGCATAGCAGGGCTGGGACTAGAAAGAGGCCAGGGCTCTCATAACTGGAGAAGTGGGCTATGATTTCTGAATGTCATACCTTTTTTGTGCCTAAATGTCCTCTCCCCTTTTACTATACATGGAACCCAAACAACCGGCTTCTCAGTGGAAGTCAAAGCAGGTCTAGACTAAGGGGATGGTATGATTGTTTCTTCCTCCTTGAAAGTTTCCCCTATGAGGGATTTAGGAAATCCAAGAGAGCTGAAATTCTCCTCTCCCTGAATTGTTTAGAATCCCCTACTGCTCTGTCATGTTGGGGCACTGTCCTGTAGATGGAATCAGACAGACCTGGCTCTGAATTTTGCTTCTTTCACTGATTAGCTACATTACCTTGTGCAAAAATTTGACTGCTCTGAGATTAAGTTTCTTCATCTTTAACGGGGCTGATAATGCCTATCTTCTGGGGTTATCGTAGTGATAAATCCTTTGAAAACACTTGGTAAAGCTCCAAGTATGTGCAAGATTGCTACTATGAATATTAACAATGTAAATTATATCACAATCTACAATTTTTGGAGCCCATTATTTTTATCCTATTTTAGTGAATTTTTTGATTTTTTTTTTAAAATTGGTGTTGGATTTAATAAGCACCTCCATTTATTTCTTGAGTTCAGCTTCTGAAGACCATGTTTAGGCACTTGGGTGCCAGTGTTTAGTATCAGCCTGACCTCTTGTGGTTCTTCAAAGAACTGTGCCTTCTAAAATATTCTGGAATAGAGTGACACTTTTAGTACCCAAATCAGTGTTTTTTGCTAACGGGCACTACCAAATTATTTAACTTGTCTGGAAAATGAGCTTGTATGGTTACTCAATCAACTAAAGAGTCAGGATCATTGATATTTTACTCTAGCATTTTAGTTCTACAAATAAAGCCAATGAAAATTTGCAAACACACACAATCACACCCATACACCTTAGAGTGTAGGACTTCATCTATTCCCCCCTTTACTGAAAAATACTAGTTTAGGCACCCCTAAACTACTGTTTTCATTATAATACTTCTTTGCTTAAGAACCGAGGATAGTAAACACTAACATGTATTTATTTGCTCAGAAAATTATGCTGCTCAATACGAATTCACGTGCCCTGCAAAATGGCTTCCTGTTGCTGATCAGAAGTAGCGTGGAAGGGCTCAGTCAGTTGAGCGGTTGAGCGTCAGACTCTTGACTTCAGCTCAGGTCATGATCTCAGGGGTTTGAGATCGAGCCCCGCATTGGGCGCCCTGCTGGGTGTGGAGCCTGCTTAAGATTCACTCTCCCTTTCCTTGTACCCCTCCCCGCCCCCCCAAAAAAAGAAGCAGCATGGAGCCACAGATGGTCACTCAATGTGGAGTTGGGTGTCCTGAGATGGTGACTGCACAGCTTTACTGCTGTTGGTAACCTTGAGTGAGGTAGGTTCTCTTTCTGAAGCCCGAGTTTCCCTATCTCTAGTTAAAGTATAGACGCTGGTTAACACTGCCAAGTTATATTTAGGTGTCCTGTCAGTATCTTAATTAAAGTTAAAGCAAGCTAATTAGGAAAAATGAACAGCCCCAAACATATTTTAGGCATGGAGCATTGTTTTACTAACTATACTAAAATTTACCATGCTTTTATCTTAAAATGCTAACAAAAATAAATGTAGATATCTCAAAATTATTGTAAAAGAAAATGGTTGACAATTATTTATTTTCAAGCAGTTTGTTATGTTAATTCCAATCTGGAATATTAATTTTTTTTTTAAGATTTTATTTATTTATTTGAGACAGAGAGAATGAGAGACAGAGAGCATGAGAGGGGAGAGGGTCAGAGGGAGAAGCAGGCTCCTTGCCGAGCAGGGAGCCCGATGCGGGACTCGATCCAGGGACTCCAGGATCATGACCTGAGCCGAAGGCAGTTGCTTAACCAACCGAGCCACCCAGGCGCCCCTGGAATATTAATTTAAACAGCTCCCTAAGGATATGGTTCCCAAATACCCAGCCTGGTAAGGAAATAAGAAAAACAAAGACAAAGTAGTGAGTGGTTCTAAAAGCAAAATGTATTCTGTTCAAAAAACCATCCTTGTTTTGAGATTATGTCTTTCAAGCATTTTGGTATTATACTATAATTTCTTTAATGAAGGCTGATGATGGTAAATAGTAGTTTTATGTTTAATTATTATTATTAGATTTTTATTTTTATGTTATTTAATATTCCTACTTGGCAAATTAAAGAGTTGGCAGCTTATTAGTCACTTATATTTACAGGGAAAATTTTACAGGACTACGAATTCCCAAAGTGCAGGAACATGCTTTTTGTTTAGTTTGAACACTCTTTTTGAAAGAATGTGAAACTTTTACAAATCAATAATTTAAACTGCTCATTCTAATTTCCCCTCAGGTGCTCCATCATGGAGAGACTTCCTGGCATGAGAATATTGACTTTGGTGTTAAGAGTAAATGCTCTCCCTTTTGTCCTGGCTGGATCAGACTTGAGCAGGCATGCTCCCAAGGTTAGTTTCAATTTCTGCTTGTCGTTGGGACTGCCATCATCCTTCCAGACACACAGAAGAGAAACGTCACCTTTGTGCCATCTGGACGGTGGCTCCCTCCTGGCCCTTGATATTTGAGCATAAAAGAGACAGCAGTCTTGGTCAGGCAGGCTTCATTCATATGAATCCAGATACCCAAGGCCAGAACAGGGCTCTGGAGATGCTTGAATCTGTATTTTCATCTTAGAGATGTGGAAACAAAGGCAAAGAGAATGGAAGAGACACCGTTCGGATCACACAGCCAGCAAGGATTTGAACAAGGACTCATCTATACTCTCTTGAGGGTGTTTGAGTGCTCCAAAGTCAGTGCTTTCCAGCATCAGATAAATACCAAGGACGTAGGATCAAAACTCCTCAGCTGTGTGATTATTACTCAGTAAGCCTGGCATGGTGCCTGGGGATCTGCACATTGAGGAAGCATCCCCCAGGATCCTCAGGCAAGCAGACTCTAAGACTTGGGTCCGTCTATAGGAACAGAACCAGTAAATAGCAGATTTTCAATGAACCCTAGAAAGCACTAAAAATCCAATCTGGAATTCCAAGCTGAAAGAAGAAAAGCAACTTGTGTGTTAATGAGAAAACTGGGGTTAAATTCCATTTATTTTGAATCTCTGTGTAATGGCCTTATCATATTTTACTACCTAAAGGGATATGGAATGTTTGTCTGGATCTTATGTCCTTTCTCTGTTTGTTTTGATATTTAACATAGATTATGCTACCATATACATTTAAACATAAGGATAAATCAATTTTAAGGTGTATAATTACATATAGCAATACAAACACATGTGTGCATACACTAAGACACAAGTGTACATGCACACACATGCACACACACACACAACACACTGGCAGTTCATTCTAAGGTATCATCCATTGTAAGATGCATCTCAATTTCTGAGATGCTAAAATTTGAAAAAAAAAGTTTTATGCAAGTGGTAGGTATACTAGGGTTGGAAAATATTTTTTAGCTCCTTTGCCAACTCCAATCAGTTGGCAGTAGTGTCTGGGAATTTTTGATGCCAAAAGTTCTTGAGCACAACGAGGCTAACCAAGAACCAAGGCCAAAGTCAAGTGAACACATTCAGTATAGACACAAGGGCAGGATTGGCAGAACAAACACCACTTATTCGTGTTGTCTTTTGGTAGAACAAGAGACTGGAAAAAAGGTGGTGGATTAATTTGGAAAAAAAAAAGAATCAGCCAAATAAAGAAGATAACTTGTGCCTATTCCAATTTTTAACCCCAATTGTATTTAATTTCGAGTGAATCTCTTTGTACATACTCAGTGCAACACACTTAACAAGCTTGCTCTCTAAGCAGAAAATAAAAGCCTCTGGCCTAATATCTCCTTTAGAAGCTGCTCATGATTGATCACTAAGTTATCCTTCTATAGTTTACCAAATGCTCCCACATAGTTTATGTAACTTAAATCTAATTCTATGAGGTGAATAATATTATTCCTTTTCTATAGTTGTGGAAATTACGGCTCAGAAAAGCTGAGTAACTTGCCCAAGATCACACAGTGAAATCAGAGACTAAGCATTAGCACGATGACAGATTCGTCCTATTTTTATTTACATTCATTTCACTTTAACAAAATCTGAGAATAGGCATTTAGGGTCTTTAAAACTGTAAACAGTATACTCAATGAGATATTGTAGTTAAAAAAATGAGTTACTTCTGATTTCTGCATTTGGGCCAGATGTTCCTTGTTTCTGCTCTTTTACCCATAGGCAAACCTCTGTTTGGCTGGGGAATACCAGCCAAACGCCACCCAGGTCTGAAGAATAGGTAAAAAATATACACTGACCTGTCCTCCTTGACTGAAGACACCTGAAAAGAAAGCACAAAATCCAAACAATGTAGTCTTTGAATGTGCAAAAAGCAAGATTTGTGAAATTAGGACACCCTCAACCTGGGAATGATACCTTTTCTTGATTCTTCGTCACCTGAACAAGTCATGGTATGGTAGTTTTATTGTTTACATCTGTTCATTTCTCAGGGCACAGCAGACACTTCAAAAATGATTTATATATATATAATGTACATGGACCATGATGGGTAATATTTCTTGGAGGTTTGGGGGGAAGTTAGAGGAAATAGTTTAAGGATCTGGAGATTCATGTGACAGTCCTGGTCGAGTCACGAATTTACTATGGGAATGACCTTGTCATCTCTGGCTTCAAGATAGAGAAGTTGAATTGGAAAGTTTCCTCTCACTTTGACAGTCCAGGGTTCAGTGCATGCAGACCTCCCCAAAGCCTTTGTCCCAGGCAGCTGGGGAAGACACTACATTTGTTGTTTGTTCTTTGAGCCCCAAATTGCTCTTCTGCCCTTTATACTCAACCAGCTTTGAAGACTTGGCCCAAATATAGACTCGTAAGGACAAACTCATTCTCTTTTTTTGTGACTTATTTCTTCTGCTACATCTTTCTAAATTCCTGAAAGAGAAGAAAAGTCCACAAATACAGTCTTGCTTCTCTCTCTCTCCCTCCCTCCATCTTTAGGATTATGTGTGTGATTTTAAGTTGTGGCTAATTAGCTCAGTGGTTTAAAATACCGATATAATAGGGTGCCTGGGTGGCACAGATGGTTAAGTGTCTGCCTTTGGCTCAGGTCATGATCCTGGGGTCCTGGGATCGAGTCCCACATCAGGCTCCCTGCTCTTCGGGGAACCTGCTTCTCCCTCTGCCTCTGCCTCTCTCTCTCATGAATAAATAAATAAAATCTTAAAAAACAAAAAAACGCTGATATCTTTCTTTTAAAATAAATAAATAAATAAATAAATAAATAAATAAATAAATAAAATACTGATAATAAAGGTCTTGGGTTGAATTCTGGTATGAGCTGTTGAATCTTGATCTGGCCATAACTGCAGAATTCCTAATGCCAACAACACTTCTCACGTGTAAGCCCAAGGGCACTTTGATGACAGAATTGCATGAGTACAATCCTTCTCAAGTGCTGGCCTGCACTTGCAGGTGAACAGCTGGAAATACATCAAGTGTATTCTCTATTCAAGGGGAAAGGAGAAACAAGGCTTTTGAATTTAAAAGGAAGTTAATGAACATCTGCTGTAGTGATTGCCCACCTTACTGCAGCCACGTGGCTGGTTATTACGTGGGAGCTATGCTTGTGGTGAGCACAGCAGAACGTACATACTTGGTGAATCACTATGTTGTACACCTGAAACTAATGTAACCCTCCATGTCAACTATTGTTCAGTAAAAACAAAGGATTTCTCCACTAAAAAACTACAAAAAACAAACAAACAAAAAAAAGCACAATTTCAACAACAACCAAAAAATAAAGATTCTTAGGACAATCGCTCGAAAATTCCATTCTGTAAGATCAAATAGGACCTGGGGTGCCTGGGTGGCTCAGTCGGTTAAGCATCTCTTAGTTTTGGCTCAGGTCATGATCTCAGGGTCATGAGGCTGAGCCCCGCCTAGGGTTTCACACTCAGTGGGGAGTTTCCTTGAGACTCTCTCTCTCTCTGCCCAACCCTCCCCTCGGCCCACCTCGCCTCACACTCTCACATGCACTCTCTCTCTCAAATAAATAAATAAAATCTTAAAAAAAAAAATCTCTGATAGCAGCAAACTTCAACTACTTTTGTCACAAGTGCTGTATCAGACATGGAAGTTCCCAGGATGCAATCTCATTTCTGGCACTCTACAAATGAGAGAAGATCTCGAAATGCTGTGCTATTTCTCCAGGTGACACAGGTCATTAGTGAAAGAGGTGGGCCTAGGTGCTGGGTCTAGAGTCTCTAGCATGTGCTTTGTCCACTGCAACAGCAAAGAGTAGAATAATAAAGAAGGAAAGAATTGGTACAGTGAAACTCTTCATTCATATGATCCTGTGATGAAAAATATCAGATTGAACTGTATTATCCTTTAAACAACCCAAATTGATAGAATATATGACTCTTGCTCATTAAAGTGGCCAAAGATATTCCCTTGCTTGAGGAATTAATTCACCACCAGCATATACATTTTGGCATTTTAAGATTCCATAACTTTCCTGAAGCATTCTCCGAGTTGCCTTCTTCCTCCTTGTTTCAATTTCAGTTATTTAAATTCCAATTATAAGAATAATGAGGACAGGAAATCTTTCTTTTGTCTTGGAAGCCCAACTACTAGATACAACAATTACTCATCCTCCAGACTAGTTCTGTGGAACAAACATCTGTAATATCCAGAAGTCCTGGATTCAAATTCTAAATTCTACTTCCTCGTTACAAGTCCTTTGGCAATTTTAAGTTCTTTATGCTACAGTTTTTTTTTTATATGTAGAGTATAAACATGAATACCTTGCTGTGTGTATTGGAGATGATGCAGAAAAGCCCTCAGTACATGCCTAGAATATAGTATATGCTCAACAAAACATTATTTTTATCATTACTATCACCATTCTCATCTCACAATCATTATCACCACTACAATGATCTCAGAATTGGCCTTTAATATCAAGATTGTTAGGATTTTGAAATATGGTAGATAAATACCCTTATTTCCAGTTCAGTATGAATACTGGATTTTAATTTTAAGAAAAAAGAAATGAACTCACCCGAGAAAATGCTGAAAAGAGCCAGAGAGAGGAGCAGAAAGACACTCAATATTCTCATGGTGCCAGTTAGCTCACTCAGATCAAGGCTCCTTTGTCTAGCTCAGCTTCTGTGTCAAGACACTTCCCAGGGTACTAAAACACACACTGAGACATATATATATAGACATGATCAAGGGAGCTGGGATCTCCACCTACCTTATAAATCACCTTCTAAAACCATATGCAAATCTACACAATTTAGGCATTTATTGGGACCTCTTACCAACTCAAAGAAATGCTTCATGCTCTCCATCATTGTTAAAAATTAGAACAATTATGTGAGTCGCACCTTAGATCTTATTAATTGAGGATGTCATTTTCTACCTGTAGTTTACGTTTTCCTAACAACCAATATATCCTCCCTACTCTTCCCTCTAAGGTTTTGCTACATTAAAGGGATGATTCACTGGTGGAGTCTGCTTAACGTCTAGGTCTCTTTCAGACAAGTCCTGCATGTATGTGGTCCAGATGAGTAACCACAGGGGAATGGAATCTAGGGTGTAACTTGGATTTTCAAAGTCCATGTCATCCAAGATGTACCCCAAAGAAATAGGTATTCTACACTATCACCAGAACTGTGTTAGCAAAAGCATTTTCTGGGGAGGAATCAGCCTGTTAATTTTAAAAATCATTACTATAGTCAAATGCCAGTGATTTTCAATTCTTTTTTTTTAATTTATTTATTTTTATTATGTTCAGTTAGCCAACATATAGTATGTCATATGTGATTTTCAATTCTGAAGTCAAAATGAAGAAGGGAGTCAATGTATTTTTTTATTTATAAAAATTATTTTTATCCATTCATTAATTGATGGTGTTGTATGGAAGTATTGAATCACTGTATTGTTCACCTAAAACTAATATTACACTGTATGTTAACTAATTGGAGCTTAAATAAAAAGTTAAAAAATTATTTTTAAAAGTTACTGAATTAAGGAATATTTAAAATAAGTAATATGAACTATTTCCCTTTTCTCTGTAAAGTAAAAAAAATAGTCATAATAAAACTTTTTGTTTTAGCTCCTTGAAAATATACTGTTCATATGCATAGATGAATCCCATTAACTATTATGGTCAATTCATTTGCAAGAGAGATCAAAGAGTGGGATGTCCATAGCTTTCTTTGTGGGAACAACAACAAAAATAAACAATGGTTATAGTGATAATGAGAAAGTCTGTCTCAAATCACAAACAGCTACTTAAAATACCATGAAGAAAAATGGAGCACTTTAAAGTGTTGGAAGAACATGCAAAATGTGTCCAGTTTAAACACTCCTATGTGGAACATGAAAAAACAAAACAAATGAATAAACATATAAACAAAAAGCAGAATCAGGCTTATAAATACAGAGAACAAATTGATGGCTGCCAGTGGGAAGGGGGGTGAGGAGTTGAACAGAATGGGTGAAGGAGAGTGGGAGATACAGACTTCCAGTTATGGATGAGTAAGTCACGGGAATAAAAGGCACAGCAGAGGGAACACCGTCAATGACATTGTAACAGCAGTGTATGGTGACAGACACTGGTGGTGAGTATGGGGTCAGGTATAGAGAAGCCGAGTCACCGTTTTGCACACCTGAAACTAAGTAACACTGTATGTCGACTGGAATCAAACAAAAAAATTAAAAGATTAAAAAAATAAACACAAGTGATTAGTGTGTTTTATGTATAAATAACTCAGAAATTCTACTTCTAAACAATGGGCTTCCTTTTCCAGTAATCACATTGAGAAAATATATACGTAGTTCAGATATTGTTCCTTTTATTTCAGGATATTTCTTTTCTTTTTGGAAATTGACATATTAATTTGATTCATCTCAGAATTTAGGATGTATTTTCAGTCTTTGGAAATGGCAACTATATTGCATTGAATTTGGTAATCAAATAAAATATTGCTGTTTAATAAAAAATGAAGCATGATTGTAATAAAAATAAGAATTATTTTCTTTTATTTGCTTTTCTGACAGTGTTAAAAGATGTGAACTTGAAGGGTAGAGGAGATGGGGGGGATGAGGGGTACAGGTAGGAAAGAGAGGAAAGGAGTAAGAAGGAAAAGCACCTGCTTGGTTTTCATTCTAAGGAGTGTGGTGTAACACACACGTAGACACATACATGCTCACATATACATAATCTTGAAGTCCTTTGCAGAAGGTCGTGGGTCAGATGTCAAGCACTAAAAGTTTCAAAGACAACTAAAGAACAACCTTAACAATTGTCTTTAAATTTTTCTTGAATCTTTATGGGAAGAAATTTTGTGGCTTCCAAATATTCTTACCAATTAATATGTGCTCAGAAAATGTTTGATATATAACTGAGATTGAATTATCTTTAATCGGCAAGACAAATGTATTCTGCTATTATTGTGACATGAAGAAAAAAATAATAAAAATAAAATTTCATTCTTTGACACAGAAATCTTAGCTTATATAAAATTGAATCCACTCTACTCAGTATATTAGATCCAAACTTCATTAATGTTTTATCAGAAGAAAATAAAAAATAGATTTTATAATTAATTGTGATCTTTAAGGACATTTACCTCAATCTCCCACTCAATACAAATCAAACTAATGTTCTCCCAAGAGAAGTACATAGTACTTTTATACTTACTGGTTCTGTGATGGATAGGAAAGAGATAGAGTTTGATTCCAGATAGACTCGGAATGCACATTCTACTTCTGCCATGAACTGTATGATTTGAGGGATGTTAATTAACCTTTCTGAATCTTAATATTCTTTTTTTTTTGTCAGAGAGAGAGGGAGAGCACAAGGAGGGGGAGTGGCAGGCAGAGATAGAAGCAGGCAGAGGGAGAAACAGGCTCCCCTCTGAGCAAGGAGCCCGATGTGGGACTCCATCCCAGGACCCTGGGATCATGACCTGAGCCGAAGGCAGACGCTAAAACAACTGAGCCACCCAGGTGTCCCTGAATCTTAATATTCTTAATAAGATGGCTTTCTGGGTTCTTTTCCCGCATCTTATACTTATTTCTTTCACTTTCTTGGCTCAGAAACAACTTTAGTGTTTTGTCAAAAATTTGCATTCAGTCTCAAAATTGTTTAGGCTTGAGTCTGTCATCATATTAGTGATCCCTTTCAACCTTGTGTCAACTACAAATCTAGTAAATGTCCTCTTGATCATCATCAATATCATTGACAAGTGTTGAACAAAACAGCGTTGAAGATATTTCACCAACTTATGTCCAAGGCTACTCTATTTAAATCAATGTTCATGTTTTGGGCATGGTAGCAATTTCTCACCCTTACGAAATACAGTGAGGCACACTGGGCATGACTTGCTTTTAAAGAATCTATGTACATTCCTGGTCATCCTCACCTTCTTTCCTAAATGCTCATGTTATCGTATTTCCTGCTCCTCCCGTCATAGATTCGGCACCCCTTTCAAAATAAGTTCTTCATGGTTTCTCATTTATTTGCATTATGCTTGTATTTTCCTAACTTAAGTCATGATGTTGCTTTTGCCTGGGATGTTCTTTTCTCCAATTGCTACATGTCTAAATTCTACATATCATACAATGAGAAGTCCAAGTTATAATCTCTTAACAGAACATTTCTTTCTCTCTCTCTCTTTCTTTCTTTCTTTTCTCTCTTTCTTTCTTTTCTCTCTTTCTTTCTTTCTTTTCTTTCTTTTTTTCTTTCTTTCTTTCTTTCTTTCTTTCTTTCTTTCTTTCTTTCTTTCTTTCTTTCTTTCTTCTTTCTGTCTCTTTCTTTCTTTCCTTCTTTTTTAGAGGGAGAGAGCACAAGCAGGGAGGGGTAGAGGGAGAAGAAGAGAGAGAATTCCAAGCAGGCTCTAAGCTCAGCACGGAGCCTGACATGGGGCTGGATCTCATGACCCTGAGATCATGACCTGAGCCAAAATCGAGAGTCAGGCTCACAGACCTGAGCCACCCAGACGCCCCTCACAGAACATTTCTTAATCCTCTAAGGTAGACATCCTAAACTGGTAGCATGAAGATTGACTCTGACTTATTGATGTATTTTATTTGTATTTTTTTATCTGTATTTTAATGGTTTAAAAAATTTAAATTAGTCCACAACTTTTAAAATATGAATATCTAACAAAATGTTAAATACAAGATTTCTGGAACTTTTGGGGCCCTCCATTGCCAGGGCGAGAGTCAGCTGAAGTTTAGGGGTAACTGCTTCATTTGCACCTGTCATTGGCTCACTCATTTGCCTTACTTGTTGCTGGCCCTAGAAGGCTTTTGAGTTTGAGAATCGTGTCCTTTGACTGTAATACTACCTATTCTTCTGAATTCTCTTGACATGTATCTGTTCTTTTCTTGTGAAACTGTTCTACTTTGTAAAATTATGCCCATCTGACATCTCCTCTATTTGTCTAGATGTTCTTTGTGAACAGAATCTGTATCTTATTAGTCTTTTATCCTCCAAATCTTTGTCTTGTATTTAGCAGTTACTCCGCATTTATTCAAAATACATATGAGATTTTTAAAAAATTAGCATTATATATTCATTGGAGATCATTAGTTACTTGTAGCCAACATTTTTCAAAATCTATCCTCTTCCTTCTTTTACACACGTAGATATTAGCTGTTTAGTTTACTATCATTTCTTTCACTTCTTTGATTTCCTCTAGATATAGTTCAACAGGACTGTAAACCTCATTTATAAACCCCTATATATTTAACTGCTTCCTAGTAAGATAGAGGGACTACATCCTAATACTCACTGACTCTCATGCAAGAATGCATAGACTGCCAATCACATAACTGGGAGTCAGATTTTGTAACCTGCTGATCCTTGAGCGGCAATTGTCTCTCTATTCAATTCGTATAACCTTCTCTAGTCACTGCCTTTGCTCCACCATCCACACTCCCTTCATATCCTGTTTCATTATGACCAAGACTATTATGTTTTTTTATATTACTTTAGCTCCAGTAGAAATCAAACTAAGTCATCAAGTACACTTTTGGAAGTTAACTGATGTTATGAATCTTAATATAGTATTAGGAAAATTTCTATTTCATTCAAAGATTTCTGTCTTCCTGATTTTCTTCCTTTTTCATGTTTTCATATATTTCTTCATGAATTCACTTTTACGGTTGAATTTTGCATGTTTTTCATATTAAGCCTCCTCAAATGTCTTATTTTTAAACTTAAGCGTTATAGCTCCACATCAATTTGGATAAGGTTCAAGAAGAGATTACCACAGGATAAACTTAGGAACGCTATGAAAGGGTGACACTATTCCTTAGGCATCCTAAAAAAATGTCAGGGTCACCTTGCTTCCTTCTTTGACAAAGTAACTAGACTGGTAGATGTGGGTATAGAGTAGATGCAGTGGACTGAACCGTGGCAAGGCGTGAGACAGTCTCTCAGAGTGTAATTGTGAAGGGACAGAGAATTAGGAGCAGACTCCTTTAACTGGTTCAACAACCAAACAAAAAGATGCTGATGGATGAATTAACACACCTGAGAAGAATAAAGTACTGTCCCAGTAAGTGCTTTCGTAACCGACTTCAATGAAGGTGTAGAAAGCATGCTTTAAATATGAAGTTATCTATTATCCTCCCCTTTTGTGGTTCATTTCCTTGACATACAGAGAATGTTTCGTCTTGTTCATTTTGGCTGGTCATCACTGCATCACCTTCACTCATTGTATCAAATTCATCAGTTGAACTGTTCAAGGTGTCAGGGCTGGAGATCACCCCTGTAGTCATTCATCTCTTTCTTCTGAGAACTTCTATAAACTGTTCCACAGAAACTGGTACTGGATTGCTATGTTATGTTATTGACTGATGAGTCTTGTTCTGTAGCTTTATCTACAACACGAGATTATGATTTGAAAGAAAGACAGGGGTTTATCTTATTCTCTTTTAAATTCTCCTACTGATATTTTTTGAATGAAAAAGTACAAACGGTTTTCATCTTCACTTACATTCTTTACTTATTAATCTTTTGGTTCTTTTATCTAAATGGCCTCCTAATCTTCTCTGTCACTCTTTGAAGCTGAGGTTCCTCAAGGTTTCTATTGCGCTATTCCTGTATTCTAGGAGCTTACAGTTTAGCAAGTAAGATACATACAATACAATTCAAGTATCATGTAGTAACATTCTAGAAAATACCTTGTTTCTGAAGTGCCATGAATGCATAAAGATCTGACTAATTTTTCTAAGATAGTATCATCAGAGAAGGGCTCATTAAAAAAAAAAAAGATACACTTGCACAACCATGAGTCTTGAAGGATAATTAAGAGTTCTGTGGCAAAGTAAGACTGGGTGAGGGGGGGATGTTGAGAAGAAGAGGAGGACTCAGGGAGAGGTACAACTGAACTAAAACCCAGGCAAATAGACACAAGTGTGGGAAGACTATTGACTATATGAACACCAAATAGCTCTGCAGGCTGAAACACGGGCTACCTGATCAAGATGGTTGAAGAGCCCTGAAAACGGGCCAGGACCAAGTAGTTCCTGAAATGTCATGGTGTTTTCAGAGCGTGCAGTGGCCCAAGGTGATTTAGAGCTAGCTCTGAATCAGACCGTAATAAAAATTCTTGCACACTGACTTTTCCTACCACCCTAAATTGAAATTCATTCACCCTCTGGAAAACAAGCTAGGGTGAATTGCACATTGGTAACAATGGAAAAAAAGAAATAGTTTCAGCCCGACTAAATGTCTGGCTGTGCCTGCTCCTTTTGAAGCTTAATTACAACCATCAGAAGAAGCTTCTTAAATGTTTGCTAACAGTACAATATGAGGGGAAAGTTCGCCAAAGTCTTAAAAGCAGTGTTGCCTGGGTCAGGTGATTTAGTTCAAACAAATCATTATTTGGTTTGCCCTAAATGGGGGGGGGGGGGGGGGGGGGCGGGGGAAGCCTCTGCAAGATTTTTATTTCTAAGTTCTACAATCCCATTATTTCTGCTATCTGTGTTCTCTCCCAAGACTATCAATTGGGGGCAGGGGCAGCTACCCTAGGGAAAAATAAGTGGGAGTGCCTCCCCATTGCTTAACAAAGCTTAGCCAATAAAATTAAAGAGTTTTAGCTCAGGATGCAAGGTTCTTCTGTGATCTGGCGTATCTTCTGTCTCAATTTCATCTCCCAGTGTCTTTGCCAAATAGCAGAGGCTCAAACC
Organism: Neomonachus schauinslandi; assembly: GCF_002201575.2. Lineage (NCBI taxonomy): Eukaryota > Metazoa > Chordata > Mammalia > Carnivora > Phocidae > Neomonachus > Neomonachus schauinslandi. Next base: position 37,953,630 of record NC_058409.1, on the reverse strand, counting down.
ACTAAAATCCTCAGTAATCTTCATTTTTCTCTTCCTATACTTTGCCCACTAATATTTTCTTTGCCTAAAACACATTGTTGCTACCTCTGCCTATCACAATCTGACTCAACTTTCTTGACTAAGCTAAGGTAAAGCCTATTCTAAAATGTTTTCCGCAGTTGCCCAGGAAGGAATCAGTCTTTCTCTTCTAACTTATATTAAAATAGAAGCATTTCATTTATAATAAAAAGCATTTTACCTTTCATGGCCTATAGCACGTGGTGTAAGTCTTTACCTTATAGAAGTTATTCATTATTACTTAAGATACTATATAGCTTTCGAGAGTAGAGATTTATTTGACATATGCCGGTCAAAAATAGTAGGAACTATAAATAAGAGTTTAATAATAGTAAAAAAAATTAGGAGAAGCTAAATAACTATGTTGGGTAGAAGAACCAATGTTTGTATGATTCAATTTTCAAAAGCTAGATTTCTTGTATTTGGTTACATTGCATATAGAGGGCTATGTGTTTGACTTGGGCTTGATGCCTGAGTATAAGAGAAATAATCCTGTATCTATCAGACAGTACAACCCAGAAACTCCCTTATCCTCATATCCTTGATGCAGGTAAATTTTGCACCATGCCTTTTATTACAAATTGTTTTATGTAAGGTAATGATATAACACATTACCTCTATGTAAATAATTTACACAAGAGGAAGTGCTTCTCAACTGTGTAATGTCCCGGTGACTGTCTGTTTCCAGACAGCTTTTCTCCAAGCAGTGATGAAGAGACCCAGTCTCCTTTCAATTTGGGCTTCCACATGTGGCTTAAATTTGCTATGTTCATTTGCATCAAGGTGGTAGGAAGAAGACAAATACTGTGGGGCACCTGGGTGGCTCCGTGGGTTAAGCGTCTGACTCTTGATTTCAGCTCAGTTCATAATCTCTGGTCATGAGATGGAGCCCCAGGTCAGTCTCCATGCTCAGCATAGAGTCTGCTTGAGATTCTCTCTCCCTCTCCCTCTGCCCTGCCTGCTCATGCTCTCTCTCTCTCTCTCTCTCTAAAATAGATAAACACAGTCTTTAAAAAAAAAAAGAAAAATATAGTGAAGAGTTCACACATGATTCTTCACCAACTTGGCTTAAAAGTGAAACGCAGGGTGCCTGGGTGGCTCAGTCGTTGGGCGTCTGCCTTCAGCTCAGGTCATGATCCCGGGGTCCTGGGATCGAGTCCCACATCGGTCTCCCTGCTCAGCGGGAAGCCTGCTTCTCCCTCTCCCACTCCCCCTGCTTGTGTTCCTGCTCTCGCTGTCTCTCTCTGTCAAATAAATAAAATCTTAAAAAAAAAAAAAAAGTGAAAAGCCACACACCATTGCTGAGAACTAGTCACATGATCACACTTACATGCAACAAGGGTGGAAAAACCAATTTCCTTGTTGGGCTTTCACTTCCTAGCAATGATTCTATATTCTATTGGTGGGGTATGAATTTTGTAGATAACTTGTCCCCCTGGCTCCGAGATAACCATGCACACTCCTCTTCCCAATCTTAAGACATACACACTTGACTTCTCATGAGAGGCAATCCAAAATGCTATCCAGTCATTGCAACCAGCAAAAAGTCCTGATTTCTGAGAGTAGCTTTTTATGGCGACCCATATTGTAAGGAATGCTGCCAGCCCCTATTTCCTCTCCTATACTAATACATAATGGAGGAGTTTGCACAGGGTCACCACAATTCAGGCTCCCATTTGGAAAACAAGAGCAATGAGATACACAAGCCCATCACTGGAACACAGCACTGACAAAATCTGCTTCCCTGGGCTTAGTGAAGTCTCCTGCTCTGGTAATGGGGCACATTCTTTGATAATACTCTGATTTTATTACCTAGAGAATGTCCTTTTCCCCAGTTCTTTGCAGTTTCTGGCTCTGCCCTCTGATAGGATCTTATTTCCCTTTCTTCTTTCAAGGACCAATCTAAGAGTTTGGAAACACATTTAACCCTGGGGCTACACTACTTTCAAATTACTTCATGGTCCAGTTCAGGGGCTTAAAGTTTATTTAAGGTAAGTGGTTTTTTATCTTGGCTTCTAGTTTCTCTGGCAATTCCACTTGAAAAAAAAGAAAGAAGAAGAAAAAAATAGTTTGTCCAGCAATACAAATCCTCAAAATTTAGAAGTTTCCTGAACTATTTCTTTTACTTGTTTCGATTTTGGGGACTACATTCAGAATCCTTTCCTATTGCTGTAATTCTAAGGCCTACCTTAAGTCTTTTCTTTCTTGATCTCCATTCTCTAGCTCTACATTTAAGGATGGAATTTGTGGCCATCTGAAATAATGAGTGTAGGTGGGAAAGTAACATCTTTAATATGATCTTGGCAACAAACCTGAATGACTTTTTTCAATGGAGAAAATGCTCGTGACTTTCGTTACTAATGGGTTTTTTTCAGTCTGTTTCTTACCTTGAGAGGTGAAGGCAAAAAGCTTTTTACTTTCTTCGGAAGCCTCACATATCTAGGTGTTCTCTATGTTCCCTTTAATTTCTACTAGTAAGCCTCCAAATACTTTTTTCAACTCACGTCTTTTTCATCATATGTTAAAATAAGAAAACAAAAACCAGGGGGCTCCTGGGTGGCTCAGTCAGTTAAGCATCCAACTCTTGGTTTCAACTAGGATCATGATCTCAGGGTCATGAGATCCAGCCCTTCATGGGTCTCTGTGCTCAGCATGGGTCTACTTGAGATTCTCTCTCTCCCTCTCCTTCTGCCCCTTCCCCTGCCCACAGTCTCTCTCTGTCTCTCAAATAAAATAAATAAATAAAATCTTAAACAAAAAAAAAAAAAGAAAAGAAAAACTAGAATATACTCTCACTGTGACTCCTTCCAATCTTTTCCCCCAGAATGACAGGCTCAGGAGGCATCTGGGGTAGCTCTTGCTTCATCACAGTGTGACAGTTGTAAAACCCAGTCTCAAAGCTGTTCACACTCTTCCCATCAAACAATAAGGTCCATAGTCCATCTCCTTCAACCTGGGCAGGTTTGGGATTTTGCCAGTCAGTGGAGTATGCCAGAAGTAAGGCTGTGTAAGCTCTGAGGGTAGGTCATATAAGTCTCCACAGTGTGCACCTGGCTGTCTTGGAATGCCTGCTCTTAGGATGTTCCTTCTTGGTGCGCACGTTCAGTAGATTTGAAGTGTGCCTTTTGTTCAATAAAGTGTTAGGCAAAATGATGCATAAAGAACCCAAAACATTTTTGAAGAAATTAAACAAGCCTAGACTGAAAGAGACAGTAAGAAATGAAGAGGCCACGTTTTGAGCAATATGATACAAAACATCTATGGACAGGAGGCAGGCTCAGAAAACCACTCAGCTGTAAACACAGGCCATGTTTTATGGGGTGTGTGTTTTTGATGGGGGCAGGGGAAGGTAACTCAGAGTGAATAACCAAGAGACCAGAGGACAGGACTGAAAACAATTACTCCCAGATAGCAGTGTGGGGCCTTTATCAAAAACTAGCAACTTGTGCCTGATTCCTGGAGATCTATAATGAAGGAAATGGCATGATAAAAAGTGTAATTAGACTGAATTATTCTGGCTGAACATATCATGCTGACATGTAATGCTGAATGTTGAATGCATACTGAAAGAGTGGAAGCAAGGGTGGTAATTATTGTAATAATTCAAGTGAAATAAGACAGGGGCCACACTGGGGAATTAACACGGAGGTGATGAAAAGTGGTTCGCTTTGGGGTGTATTTTGAAGATGGAGCCAAAAGACTTTGCTGATGGATCAGATGCTGGGTGTGAGAAAAAGAGTGTGGTCAGGATGATTATAAGGTTTTTGGCTTAACGACTGGGAAGACTGGAGTTACCATTTTACGAGCTGGTGAGCAATGAGGAAGAAACAATTGTGGAGGGAAAGAATGTCAGGAGATCTGTGTGGGACACCATAATTTTGAGATTCTGATTAGATACTCAAGTAAAAGTGTTGAGTGCGCTGTTGTATACAAGACTCTGGATTTCAGGGAAGAAGTGCAGATTGGAGGTACAAATCTGGTAGTGGGGGAGATCACTAAGAGAAGAAGTATGGGTAAAATCCAGAATGGGTCCAAAGGCTGAAAATCTGCAATTGCCACACAAAGAAGGGGACTCACAGAAGTTGAGATGGAGCATCTTAGAAGTGTAATGGGGGAAAGATGTACTTTTTAGAGGAGGGAGTGTTTAATCACTTGAAATGCTATTGATGTGTACACTGAAGTAAGGATTAATTATAATGGAATGTTATTCAGTCTTAAAAAAGAAGGAAATCCTGCCATTTTCAACAACACGTTATTGCTATCATTCTGCATATTGGTCATTCATGTCTTCTCTCTTTTTGTTTTCAGTCAGGTGGACTAGAGTTTTACCAGTTTTATTAATCTTCTCAAAGAACTAGCTTTTGGTTTTGCTGATTTTTCTGTACTGATTTTTTTTTTGCTTCATTGTCTTCTACTTTGATATTTATGATTTCCTTTGTTATACTTATTTTTTATTTATTTTCTCTTATTTTTCTAGTTTCTCAAAGTGGAATTTGAAGTCATTGACTTGAGATCTTCTTTCTTTCAATAAAAGAAGGAAATTTTCAGGATTGGGTAGAGGGTTCTACCACAGTAATGAGAGAGAGTAGAGTCTGCAGGTTGGTGGTGGGAAGCTAGCACGGTCTCTCAGGACTGCTTCTACTTTCTCAAGGAGGAAGTTTCTGAGAGTGGGGATGTTGAACAAGACACATGAAGTGCTTTCTGACTTGAATTCAGCTTTGCTTAACTTTGACCTTAATGATCTGCACTTTATTTCCTTTTTCCATTTGATGGTTATAGTTTTGACATACTTTGTGTTTTTCAATTTTTGTTAAATCTTTATATTGCTTTTGTAATGTGACTTTTTAACAGTTTTCATCTTTTTTTGTACAAGGAGAGATTCCAGTATTATGTTTATTGTAATGATTGCTATTTTAATTATTTCTGTTATCTCAACTATTTGTGTTTTGAAAAAAATCAGATTTGGTGCTCTGGTTGTCACAGCTGAATGATTTGAGTTTGAATATTTTAGACAGGAGTTGTAGCTCAGACCTAACACCACATTTCAGAACACAAGAATACTTGTGAAAATGTGAGAAAAGTAGAACAGCTGCTATTTTGTCTCTTTCTCCATAAAAAAAGGTATTCTTATGCACTCACCTTTCTTTATGTATGTCATTTGAAAAAAAGCACAAAAAAATCAAAACCACAAGAAACAACAAGTGCTGGTGAGGATGTAGAGAAAAAGGAACCCTTTGTGCACTGTTGGTGGGAATGCAGACTGGTGCAGCCACTGTGGAAAACAATACGGAGTTTCCTCAAAAAAATTAAAAATAGAATCACCCTATGATCCAATAATCATACTAATGGGTATTCATTCCCAAAATACAAAAACACTAATTCAAAAGGATACATGCAACCCTATGTTTATTGTAGCATTATTTACAATATCCAAACTATGGAAGCAGCCCAAGTGTCCATCAATAGATGAATGGTTAAAGAAGATATGGTATATACTTACAATGAATATTATTCAGCCATAAAAAATGAAATCTTCCATTTGCAACAACACGGATGGAGCTAGAGAGTATACTGCTAAGCAAAATAAGTCAGACAGAGAAAAACAAATACCATGTTTCACTTGTATGTGGTATTTAAGAAACAAAACAAGCAAAGAAAAAGAGACAAACCAAGAAAGACTATTTATTTATTATTTTTTATTATGTTCAATTAGCCAACATATAGTACATCAAGTTTTTGATGTAGTGTTCAACGATTCATTAGTTGTGTATAACACCCAGTGCTCATCACCACACGTGCCCTCCTTAATACCCATTAGCTGGTTACCCCATCCCCCAACCCCTCCCTTCTGTAACCCTCAGTTTGGTTCCCAGAGTCCAGAATCTCTCATGGTTTGTCTCCCTCTCTGATTTCTTGCCATTCAGTTTTCCCTCCCTTCCCCTACGTCCTCTGTACTATTCCTTATGTTCCACGTATGAGTAAAACCATATGATAACTAAGAAACAGACTCTTGGGGCGCCTGGGTGGCTCAGTCGTTAAGCATCTGCCTTCGGCTCAGGTCATGATTCCAGGTCCTGGGATCGAGCCCCACATCGGGCTCCCTGCTCCACGGGAAGCCTGCTTCTCCCTCTCCCACTCCCCCTGCTTGTGTTCCCTCTCTCGCTGTGTCTCTCTCTCTGTCAAATAAATAAATAAAATTTTTCAAAAAAAAAAAAAAAAAAGAAACAGACTCTTAACTAAAGACAACAAGCGGATGGTTACTAGAGGTCAGGTGGGTGGGGGATGGGTGAAATAGGTGATGGGGATTAAAGAGTATACTTACCATGATGAAAAAAAAATTAAATTGAAAAAGCCATTCGTTGGGTTGTCTCATTTTGAATCTCACAGTTCTGTGAGGTACTTATCAACAGGTGAAGTACTATCTCATTTTATATGTGCTACAACCATGTGCAATTGTAAATAGCTTAATAATGGATATAAAACACCTATTATTTCCTAGAAACAGCCCAAAGGGCACTACACTGACACAATATCAGCTTGCATAGAATTCTTATGTGGAAGACAAAATAGGTAGTCCCTCAACAAATGCGTTAAGAAAGTGTAGTAGATGCTCCTGTGAAGGGTATCATGACTTCCCCCCTCCTACTCAGGAGTTATTCTGTAAGAATGAACTCTTCCGAGCTTCACTGAAAATAAGATGCAAAATTTCTGCTTGACTCATTAGGACGCAACCCTGCAATAGGGGACATTTCCTCTCCTAAAACTTAGTCACGATGCTAACAATCGTAATTTCCCTTGGAATGTTGATGTAGGAGGAGGTTGAATAAATGTGTAATCCTTGGAGCTAAGTTATTATTACACACACATGTGAAAATCTCGCTTTGATATTATATTCATCTTTCCTTAAGAGCCATCTCCTGTGTCCCTCTCTCAATGCCAGAAAATGTTTGGCAAACTGAAGAAATTGAGCAAGGCCCTCACCACAGCAACGTACACATTCCATTCTTACTTTTGGTCATACAAGTCTTTCAACAAAAAAAGAAATTAAGAAGAATTGTTTAGTCATGTCAGTGTATAAATGCTTTCTATTTGATAGTCCTTGCTCCTAAGATATACCAAAAACTAAATTCCTCTTGATTGCTACAGAATCTGCATCTTTTCCATGTCTTTTTATTTGATTGGCAGTATCATTATGGATGAGTGTTCATCTCAGACTTTTTTTTTTTAAGATTTTATTTATTTATTTGACAGAGAGAGGGACAGTGAGAGAGGGAACACAAGCAGGGTGAGTGGGAGAGGGAGAAGCAGGCTTCCCGTGGAGCAGGGAGCCCGATGCGGGGCTCGATCCCAGGACCCTGGGATCATAACCTGAGCCAAAGGCAGACGCTTAACCGACTGAGCCACCCACGTGCCCCCCAAAAAAGATTTTATTTTTTAAAGTAATCTCTACACCCAGTGTGGGGCTGGAACCTAGAACCCCAAGTTCAGGAGTCACATGCTCCGCCTACCGAGCCAGCCAGGTGCCCCCGCAGTTTCACCTTTTAAAAATGGAATAATTTAGTACTTTCATTGTTTTGATCAAGTTTTTCTATACAATTTCCAAATGTTCTGTTTTTCATAAAATTTCCTACCTGTAACTACCTATACATGCACATACACATAATATTCCTGTATATATAATCTTATATATATTGTAAAATATAAAATATTCCAGAAGCCACTTCATCAAAATAGAAGTAAGCAGAGCTATCAGCTTCCTCAGTCTGCACACTAGACACCCCAACTCACCCTCCCTTTGAATCATTTCCCCATTTATGTATTTTAACACATTCGTAATACTTTTTCTTTTCTCTCCTCTTCTTTTCCTCACTTTTCTTCCTTGTTCCTCTCTCAATAACTTATTAACTGCCTGCAATTTACTTAGCTATACAAGATATGTATTGTAGTTCCAAGGACCTTTAGTTCACATTAGCAACAGGTGTTTCGAATTCCTGAAGTAATTATTATGAAGGTAGAAACACATTTTGCAGGCAAGAAACAAGTCATTTTATTTCTGTAGACATCTATCAAACCATGAGAATAAGGAGAAGTCTAGGTACAAATTTGATTCAGAGAGAGGCTTTCACAACTATTTCATATGTTAAAGAATCACAATGCCTTACGACTCTTGCAAATCCTACCTTCTCCTAAACACAGCACTATAATCACCCACAGGGTACAGAGTAATCTGAGTAAAAGAGCACTTAGAAAATCAAAAGAAGGGCACCTGGGTCCTCAGTCAGTTGAGTCTACCTCTTGATTTTGGCTTTCTTTGGGTCTCCCCTCCCCTCTTTTTTTCCCCTTTGCTTGCTTGTCTTGTTTCTTAAATTCCACATGTGAGTGAAATCATATGGTATTTGTCTTTCTCTGACTTATTTCGCTTAGCATTATAGTCCTAGCTCCATCTATGTTGTTGCAAATGGCAAGATTTCATTCTTTCTGATGGCTAAGATTCCATTGTATATATATACAACATTTTCTTTATCCACTGATCAATCGATGGACACTTGGGCTGCTTCCATAGTTTGGCTATTGTAAATAATGCTGCTATAAACATAAGGGTGGTGCATGTATCCCTTTGAATTAGCGTTTTTGTTTTCTTTGGGTAAGTACCCAGTAGTGCAATAGTAAAAAAAAAAGCACGAAGCATAAATAAAAGTATGGTAAACTGTGCAATATTAAGATTAATATTAATCAAAATTTTAGAAAATTAGTAAATTAAACTAGTAAAACTAGTAAAGTAAAAGGAAAACTACCTACTAAAAGAAAATATTTCCGATACACGTATCGGACAAGTGGCTCAAGAAATAAGAAATACGTGAAGAACTTCTATAGATAAGAAAAATACAACAGCCCAATGGAAAAATGTGCAAAATAAAGAAGTTATCAAAAAGCTAATAGATTTTTCATTGTCTCCATTTTTCTTCACATTTCAGTAGTTTTTTCATTATCCAGTTTTTGATTTGATGTTATAATAAATCCTGTTCTTTTACTTAAGAAAAATATAATTTGGTTCCTTGGATTTTATTTACTTTCAGACAGTCTTTATCATGTTTCTTTCGTATAACATGTTGCTCTCTTCAATTTTTTGGGCTATATTATAATTAGAGGCTGGCATACATTTTACTTTTTCCATTTCATTTTATTACTTTTTATTTTTTTTAAAGATTTTATTTATTTGACAGAGAGACAGAGAGAGCACAGCAGGGGGAGCGGCAGGTAGAGGGAGAAGCAGGCCCCCCACTGAGCAGGGATCCCGATGCGGGGCTGGATCCCAGGATCCCGGGATCATGACCTAAGCTGAAGGCAGCCACTTAACCGACTGAGCCACCCAGGCGTCCCAGGATTTCATTTTCTTATGACTAACGTTCCATTGTATATATATATATAGGTATATGTATATACCTATATATATATTATGTATATATATATATACAAAAATTAAGAATTACTTGGGAGTATGGGTATGTATAGGAAGCCAAAGATGTTCATTGAAATACCATGCAAACAATAAGACCACCTTACACCATGGTTCATTTCCTTTAAATTTTAAATTTGTATTTTAAAATTATTTTGCTTTGAAATACAGAAAAGTAAATCCTAATTGAAATACAGAAAAGTAAATCTTAATTGAAAAAATCTTGCCTGCAAAATGTGTTTCTGCCTTCATACTAATTACTTCAGGAATTCGAAACACCTGTTGCTAATGTGAACTAAATGTCCTTGGAACTACAATACATATCTTGTATAGCTAAGTAAATTGCAGGCAGTTAATAAGTTATTGAGAGAGGAATGTTTTGCTTGATTTTAAGGAGAAGTGATGCTCTAAAAAAGTTTAAATAAGGATGTCCAGGTGAGTAACAAATGCGGGCAAAACCTTAGGTAGAAGCAACAGAGCCCTCCTTCACTGTCTGCATAGGAATCCCTGTTTCTGAACCTAATTAAGGGGAACATTAAAAACTAATGATGTACTGTATGGTGACTAACATAACATAATAAAATTAAAAAAAGTGGGAACAGTTTGAGCTGGCCATAGGGCTGCACAGTTACTGGTTTAAACAGCGGTGCTTTACTGCCACCTTCTGGGCAAATAGGGTGTGTTACAAGCTCATTATGAGTGAGGTCAGGCTTTAGGCTGTGCCTGTGGCAGATGAAATAAATGTCTTACAAGTCATACTAGGATATTTGTTTGCATTGTAACTCACAAAAGATAATGTTTTTTTTTTAACACATCGCATTTAAATGCTTCTAGGAGGGAGGCAGGATTATGGTTAAGAGAATAGAATGGAGGTAATAGTTAAGAAGAATATAAAAACAACCCACTAAAACATGAAGACTTGCACTAAATAAATATTCATGGGTTTAATTTATATGTAGGATGAAATAAGAAGTATATAAAAGTTGCATGTTGAAATTGAGTTTGAGCGAGAAAAGAGAGAATATGACGTTGACTTTAATTAAACCAAAACACATGGAGGAGTACATTTAGAAAGAAAAAATAGGACTCAGATTAGCTCTATTGATTTTAAAGATTCTATGAGCCCATGAAATTCAGATATGTAGTATTTGATACTAAGTTTATGGATATAGCCTGATCATGCAAACGTGTAAGTTGTAAGCATATAGATAATAGAGTGATTACGGAGGTGAGCGGGATCATCAAGTAGAGAAAGGTGTGGAAAGAGAAGATAGCAATGACAGAAACCTGGGATGGATAAACAACTAGAGAATACAAAATAAAGGGAATGTGATGGAGTTCAAAATTCAAAACAGCTGCCAGAGAGGGAGAGCGAGCTCAGGCAGTGGCGGCCAGAGTGAGGAACGCTGGGAGGGAAGCTCCTTTCTTGTTGGCAGTGAGAGGATACGTGCAGCAATGGGCAGCGTGTAGAGGTTGTGCTGAAAGGAGGGAGGTCCTGTATTCAGATAAATATGCTGCCCTCCTTTCCTTCTTTGGAAACGTCTACTGTCAAATGACAGAAAAATGTCATTATTAAAGTCCCTTTTACTGTTGTAAATAGTACATCTAAGTAAATGCTTTATTATCCACTGAAAAATTTTGTATTATTACAGAACACAAGTCTTATCCTTTGGAATTGTTGTTGTTGTTTTTTAAAAGATTTATTTATTTATTTTAGAGAGAGAGAGAGCACATGCTTGGGCGGAGGGAAGGGCAGAGAGAGAGGGAGAAAGAGAATCCTCAAGCAGACTCCCCACGGAGCACGGAGCCCCATGTGGGGCTTGATCTTAGGACTCTAAGAGCATGACCTGAACCCAAATCAAGAGTCAGTCACTTAACCGATTGAGCCACCCAGGTGCCACAGGAATTCTTTAAAACAGTAGAATAATGACTACTAAATACATTGACTAACGTACTCTAGACTTCAGAAGGTATCAGAGGAAAATCTAAGTACAATGATAAAGATAAAGCTGACTTCTACCTTCAGATAATAGGTAGTAAACAGATATACCTCCTACTTGAAAAGACAACAAAAAAATCAGGCAAAATACATGAAACAATGATACTAGACATCAGGCACTGAAGGACGCCGATTCCAGAGAGATGAGAAATAAATATGGTGAGCTCCATGACTGATCTTGGTTTCAGCATTGTAAGAGATTTCCAGAACAGGAAAGAGGAGCCCAGATGGAGCAAGTGGATTCCCTGAATTGAGGAGACAGAGAGCTGAGAGGAGAGAGACCAATGTGGCTATGGTTCGCAGGACCACAGCATGAAAGAGCTGGACAGAAAGCTCAGCATATCGCTGATTGGTGCTCGTGTGTGAGGAAACTACCCAAAGCCAAGAAAGAACCAGAGAGGATTGGCGATAACAGAGCCCAGATCTCATATAGGGCCTGTAATAGTGCCTGTTCCTGTTAGCCACACTAGAAAAACTTAAAATTCATGGAACATTGAGTGGAGTACCCAAGAGGAGCTTGCCTCAGTAACGAGCAACAGTTAGCCACTTAGTGAATAATGCACTGGTCCCACCTAACAACTCTTAAAAGTAATATCCCAGTAATATCCTAGAGGGTCAGACTGTTCCCAAGTAACTGTTCCGTGTCTCAGAACAAAGCTCAAGACTATTTCTACAAATATCAAAATATTCAGAACAAAACAAGATAAAATTAATAAAATATGAATTCATACATTCATTCACAAAAATTCATATCTTCGGATGTCATCCATCATGAGAAGAAAATCAACCATCCCAGAACTGACACAAATATTTGAATTAGCAGTCATAAAAATAGTTATTTAAACTATATTCCAGATGGCAAAAAAGTTAGAAACACGAAAGATAGATCAAACTTGTAGAGATGAAAATGTTTGAGATGAAATATCTACTGCATGACACCCATGGCAGTTTAATCATTACAAGAGAAGAGATTTGTAAACATGAAGTCAAAGCAATAGTGTTAGAAAACAATCCTCCCAGGCGCCTGGGTGGCTCAGTTGGTTAAGCGACTGCCTTCGGCTCAGGTCATGATCCTGGAGTCCCTGGATCGAGTCCCGCATCGGGCTCCCTGCTCGGCGGGGAGCCTGCTTCTCCCTCTCCCGCTCCCCCCTCTTGTGCTCTCTCTCTCTCTCTCTCTCACTCTCTCTCTCAAATAAATAAATAAAATCTTTAAAAAAAAAAAAAAAAGAAAACAATCCTCCCTGCAGTTCTTGCTGGTCCTGCACCCCCTGGCACTTAGAAGAGTAGAAATAGACATACCATCAGGATGGAGAATATTTCATTTCCCCCAGAGCAATTTGCTTTTCATAGTCTAAAGACGATAGGCCAAAGGTGATTTTTCCCTTTTTTGCTGGAGCCCTGTGTCTGCCTTATAACTGGCATAGTAGTCAAGGTCAAAGAACTAACAGAACAGATAAGTGCTCTTGACCACAGTCTTACAAGAATATTCAGAGGCAGAAGAGATGCTTTTCCCAAGCCAGCAGGGAGCAAGCTGGCTGAGAGGAAGGGAGCATGTTAGTGTGTATTAGTCTTCTCTCCATATTAGGAATGTACATATACACAGAAGAAATATAACCCAAAGAAAAATGTGTCCCGATAGGTTTCAGAGGTTAAAATGTGTCGAGAGAATTAAAAAAAAAAAAACTAATGGGACATTCATGGACACCACTGATGTAGGCCTCCTTCTATGGAGAAAAGTGGGGTCTGTGGACTGGGTGTGTGTAAATGCCTCTTGTCTCAACGCTAAGTCTAAAAGTGAGTTTGTTTAACGAGGGGCTTGCCGCAAGGGGGCGGTAAGAATGGTCAGGAAGAGCACAATGCTCCATAGTTCCTAGGAACTGGTTTTTAAGAAATGCCATAGAAATATAGAAGAACTTTCTGTTGTGTTCCTTGGAAGACAACTTGGAGCATTTGTATTATAGATTATTTCACTGTTCACAGTATTAGGAGCTGATGAATCCCAATACTTGTCCTTGACCTTTGGCTCAAATGTTAATTTTGTTCTATTTCTGAGAACTGAGACACAGATCTGAGGGCCAAGTTAAGTCAGGCTTTCCAAAAAGTTTATTTATTAGGAAGAGAAGAGCTCTAAGGAGCCCTCAGTTATCTGATACAAGCTCAGCAGGGGCAGGTCTCTGCCACCATCACATGGGAGGAGGGAAGAATGGCAAGAGAAGGATTGTCATGATGGAGAGAGAAAAGATATCCTCTTGGGCATCCAAATCCACTCAGCTAACATTTTCCATCATTTTGAAACCTAATTTTTCCCCGAGATTTCCTAAAGGAAAAAAGCAGAATCAACATTTCGTGAATAAGCTACAAAAACCCTTAAAAATTATTTTATTTATCATCCTTATTTTATATTTAAGGAAACTAAGAGCCAGAGCACAAAGGGAAATGACTACATACAAGAGTCAGGTTACTGGATTTCCTACCCAGTTATCCTTCCATGGTTCTAAGATGCCATGGACGATATTATGACCATTCTACAATCTCTTTGAAAATAAGTCATTCAATCAGGCCTGAGCTTGTGCTCTCTAAGGCACATCAATCCTCGCCTTATTCTCTTAACGCTCTCATGCTTTGGCCCAATTCTTCATGAGCTGGCATGACGTGGGGTTTATGCATTCCTGTCATTGCTCCTTGTACAAAACTACAAAATGATTGTTGAGTTGAGGGCTGCAGTCTGATGTCACGAGGAGAATTTTACTTCCTGTGAACTGTGCTGGCTTACACAGAGCTCAAGCTGAAGCCATGGTTTTGGGAGACCTCAGTGTCTAATCACTAATAATCATGTCCCATAAACCCAAAAACCTAAACATGGGCTCTTAGCAAAAGGACCCAAACTTTGCAGTCACCTCATCCTAGCTCAGAGTTTCAGACACATAAGAGATTGAAGGTATCTGAGAGAAGGCAAAACCACAGTTCGTCTTCCAGTCAAAGAATTTCGGGGCTGAATGGAATCGCTGAGGCTTTACTTGGTCTATGGGAACGGACATTGCCTGGCATATGGGAGTGTGAGGGCTCAGCCAGAAGGGCCCAAAACACCACAGAGTACACTGAGTCTGCTTTCCACCCCAGCGGGCTTTCTATTGCCACATGCTCTTCTGATTGGGGACTGATTAGTATCTGTGCAAACTGGAGCAAATTCCTGGCTTCAAGGCTGACGTACTTGGTAGAAGAGGTACATGGTCATTGCTGTAGGCTAAGCTCGTCTCTGTCCTCTTCCTCCCACCCCCCCAAAGAGTACTCACAGGCTCTCAATACACAAGATGCAGGGGTTTTCATAGGTTACAAAATTAGTGCCACAGATGGGTTGATATAAACCGGGGCAGGGGTTCACGGTTCCAGTGAACCAACTCAAGTCTACTTTCTTATACGGACATTTCACCTGAAATTTCAGTCAAAAAGAATGATATGATTACAATCGCTCTCACAGACAGGTAGGTCACATCTGGACCTGATTAGGAAAATCTAAACACAGTCAGGATCCCATTACAGTCACACAAAGTGCTTACAGCTGCCCCTCCACAAAGCCACGGAGGCCGAACTTCTGTTTACCCCATCTGTCAACCAAGATGCCCTCCTTGTGAGGAGCTCCTGACAGTCACAGGGCACAGATGCCTGCTACCCTCTGGTGGGAAAGGGACGAGTGGACAAACAGGGTGTATTTGGGAAATTTAGCCTCTTTCTCAATCTCCTTTATTCCCAGAGTATCAGACATGGGAATAGTCCTAGAGGTGTTCTGTGCCAACCAGGCAAAAAAACCCTGAAAGTCCATAACTGGAGAAGCTGTTTCACTGAAACCCATATGCTTTGATTTAAAATATGTACCATGACCAGAGGCCGAACTCGGGATCTGACAAGATGGCTGGGCTGCCCCGCAGGATTATCAAGGCAACCCAGCGTTTGCTGGCAGAACCAGTTCCTGGCACTAAAGGCAGAACCAGATGAGAGCAACGCCCATTATTTTCATGTGGTCTTTGCTGGCCCCCAGGATTCCCCCTTTGAGGGAGGGACTTTTAAGCTTGAACTATTCCTACCAGAAGAATACCCGATGGCAGCCCCTAAAGTACGTTTCATGACCAAAATTTATCATCCTAATGTAGACAAGTTGGGAAGAATATGTTTAGATATTTTGAAAGATAAGTGGTCCCCAGCACTGCAGATCCGCACAGTTCTGCTATCGATCCAGGCTTTGTTAAGTGCTCCCAATCCAGATGATCCATTAGCAAATGATGTAGCGGAGCAGTGGAAGACCAACGAAGCCCAAGCCATAGAAACAGCTAGAGCATGGACTAGGCTATATGCCATGAATAATATATAAAATCGATCTGATCATCAAGTGGGCATCACTTCTCCTGTTCTGCCAAGACTTCTTCCTTTTTTGTTTGCATTTAATGGACACAGTCTTAGAAACATTACAGAATAAAAGCCCAGACATCTTCAGTCCTTTGGTGATGAAATGCACATTAGCAAATCTATGTCTTGTCCTGATTCATTGTTGTAAAGCATGAGCAGAGGCTAGAAGTACCATCTGATTGTTGTGAAACCTTTAAAAGCAGTGGCCCTTCTCGGCTTTTATTCATTTTCCCCCTCATGGTTTGAGTATAAAGCACTGTGAATGAAGGTAGTTGTCAGGGTTAGCTGCAGGGGTGTGGGTGTTTTTCTTTATTACCTTTTTTGAGGGGGAGAGATAGTTTTATTTTAATTTTATGGGCTCCTTTCCCCCTTTTTATGGTGATCTAATTGCATTGGTTAAAAGCAGCTAACCAGCTCTTTAGAATATGCTCTCTAGCCGAGTCTAACTTTATTTAGACGCTGTAGATGGACAAGCTTGATTGAACCAAAATGGGAACATTAAACAAACATCACAGCCCTCACTAATAACATTGTGACTTTGCTGTCAAGTGTAGAATCCTTCCTTCAGGAAAAAGCTTGTGACCATTTTGTATGGCTTGTCTGGAAACTTCTGAAAATCTTATGTTTTAGTAAAATATTTTTTTGTTATTCTAAAAAAAAAATATGTACCATAGTTTATCCATTCTCAAAATCACCAAGTCAACTCTTTTCTTGAAGTTGTGAAATGTGAGAGCATTTAGCACAATGCCCTGACTTTGTAGGGAACATGAGAAACAAAAGAAGGGACGCGTCTCATCAGGGAGGAGAATCCATGTCCACTCACAGTACTTGCTGGAACTTGAGGAGGTGGCCTCAGGGGCTCTAGGAGAGCCATAGAGAGATTGATAACATGCCTCTGATACAAGGGACGGGGAGAGTTTTGGCTGAGTATTTAGAGAAAGAGGGATCATATCTGAGCTTAGAAACTCTTCTCCTTCTTTCCTTATCCAACACTACCACAATGGCCAGGCCCTATCATCCTGTACGTCTGTCACCCAATGAATCCCTCCACTTTCTCTATTCCCCAGGCAATGGTAAGGGTTCGTAAACATTTCCTAGGCACCGGGGAGGGAGCGTTCTCCGGTTGTCAGATGACCAAGTCGTGGCCTGGTTCCCAGTTTGGATCACTCTACTCGGGCCCTTCGTACCAGCATTGTACCTGCCACGTTCCTGTGAGTGGACTCTGAAGAAGGCCGCACGGAGGGCATTGCCAAAGTAAGATTCTAACACGGTGATTCCAGAGAAAACTCAGAATGTCTGTCCTGAGAAATAGAGTGGAAGATTACCTTAACAGTTCCACGTGGTGGCCACCACTGTCGACGGCCTGAAACTAAGACATACATGAGAATAGTTGCAGAGTATAATATCCCGTGAATCCTAGCTTAATCTGTTGGCAAAATTAAAGAATTCTAATTTATTACTGGGGAAGCGTGCAATATGAGCACATTCTTTTATTTATACATGCATTCATTTTTTTCCCCTCAAAAAGTCTTCTACTCCTGATAGATAATGAGCAAGTGATCACTGCTCTCGTAAATGTTGCCAGTCCGGTGTACCAAACAAGTTTTTGATTAATAGCAGTTAGCCTGGGCTTGAGATGATTCAGAACTGGCAGCCAATACATAAAAGACATGAAGAGATGCTAGAACTTTAAAGAGACCGTTAGCCCAATCCCTGTATTTTACAGAGAGGGGAAGGACACTTGCTAATGCCCAGGAATTCGTGGTAGGTAGGTGAAAATGCAAGCTCTTCAGTCCTTGAGCCCTAGGTCTTTTTAAAACTCCCTACAGGGCTCTTCTCTAAAAGAGGGCAAAAAAGGTAACACCCACTCAAATTCATGGCAAAGCATTTTCAAAAGCTTTGAGTCTTTGAGATGTGCTGTGCTGTGGGCATGTTGCCCACCACTGTAACATCATACCTCACTGAGTCCCCATGAGTTAGGTTTCATAATCTGCATTAATAGATGGGAAAGCAAAGGCCCTTGCACATTGGCTGGGAGCCTTTTCTTGGGACCACACTCCATTGCCTTTCTCTCTATAGATACAGATACATATATACTAAAGTGATAGACTTACATAAATAGATTGAAAATAATTCCAAAGCATTCTTTCAGATTACAATGTCAGAGCTCACAATCCTACATAACTGCCAGAACGAGTCAAATCAAAAATCACTCACCAGAGAGGTGCCTGGGTGGCTCAGTTGGTTAAGTGTCTGCCTTCGGGCTCAGGTGGGGTCCTGGGATCGGTCCCCGCTCTGGCTCTCTGTTCATAGGAGAGTCTGCTTCTCCCTCTGCCCCTCCCCCCTCTCTCTCAAATAAATAAAATCTTAAAAAAAAAATTACTCACCAGCAGGTAACACCCAATGTATCAAGATGAAGAACAACAGAGAGCAGAATACTAGAAGATATTTGACCATTTTTCCTCCTGGTGTGTGTGTCCTTAGAATGATGCTCTGAGATATTGCCTGGGATGTTCTCCTCTAGTACAATCACTAGAGCAAGGTAATCAAGATATTAAGACCGCCCTTGGAGTGAATATCCATCTCTAGCCTTCCCACTGCAACCACAGTACGCCATATCTGGAAAGCCTATTATTTCACCCTTCCCCAAGAACAAATGTTCAGAAAAAACTAAACTTGGTTAGTCATAAAGTATAGAGCTCAGTGAGAGATCTGTGACTACTTAGAAGACAGAAGTAAATCAGAAGTTACTCTTTGGACAGAATTGTATTATTTTAGTGTGAAGGTATTTTAGATGTCTTGAAAAGGCAATCCCTTACCTAAAGATTCACCCAGATTTTTTTCCTTGAGGGGATACAAAGAAAATGATGAGGCCACTAGAGGCTTCTGGGCAACAAGACCTTCTCAACAGAGGAAGCAGGTCTGTACTTGCTCACGAAGCAGAGACTGCATCTTTGCGGTAAGACAAAGATTGTAATATTTTAGGCATATTTGGCTGTGCTGAGAATCTTCTGAGATGGACCGCTCAACTTTCTTGGAGCATTCTGAGAGAGTACATAGGGAGAAATACCATTCCATGCTATTTCATGGGGGCCCCAAAGTTATTGCTCACTGAGCAAATCCTCCTGTGGGATTGCCTTCCCTTGTAGCAGCCTTTCTGACCCTAGAGAATGGTAGACGCACGTTCCAGGTCTGACCAAGGGACCACATTGAACTCCCCTATCTCCCTAACCCTACAAAAGTGACTGGGTCCTTCCTGCGTGCTCTGGCCTTCCTCTCTGTTCGGTAGCATATGGGACTAGGCAACTGACATAAACTCTTTCCCAGACGCTACGGTGTGACATGTGATATCTGAGACACGGTAAACTCTCTAGGGGACTCCACTCCCCAGGATGGTTGGAGGTTCTTGGCACAGTGTCCAGAGCTGCCTAGCTGCCTACCCTGCCTGCTCTGGGGACAATCTAGGACATGTTTTTGCCCAGCACACCCCATCTCTTCCTGACATCGTCCCTGGCCTCCTTCTGGAATGGAGCAGCAACAGTGGAAGACACAGCTGCACGAACGCAGGACGCCAGATGCCCACGCCCCTGCCACATATGTCCCCTTGGACCCACCTCAGAAAGAAGAGAAAAGGAAGAGAGATGTAACACGCTCCTTCGTGGCTCGTGCCTCTTTTAAGGAGCAAGTACTAGGGCTGCAGGAGGGGGTAGAACAGCTATGTAGGAGAGATAAGGCACTGAGGCATCGTGTGCTGGGAGGAGCAGGCCCTGGAGGCCCCACATTCAGGGTAAATCAAAGTCAAACCTCAGCAGGAGGCATTGGGGAAGGAAGCACAGAGCGGCCTAGGAGACTTGGGCGTGGGAATGGGTCACCAGACACTGGACAGGGCAGCCCTTGGCAGGCAATCCGAAGAGGCAATGGCATGAGGAAACGTACCACAGTCAGAAAGGGCACAGCAGAAAAAGCAGAGGATGTTCCACAACAAGAGTCAGTACCTGGGGCCAGCGTGCAAGAAAGGAGGTGGGTGCTGAATGAGGTCTCCGGATACCATTTGCAGTGGGTCCAGTCTTGTTCTTGAGCTGAACCAGAGCCTTTGCTGCATTTTGACCTGGAAGATTTGTGCTCATGGCTGAGTTTCCTCCTGTTATCTGAACTTCTTGCCTCCATCTTCCTTCCTGTAAAGAACAGTTGTTCTTACACCAAGGAAGTATGTGAACTTGAGAAAATAGGTAAAATAGAAATTTAAAAAAGAAAAAGACATGAAATCTCAAAACCCAGAGATAACTGTTAAACATGTATTGAATTATATTGTTCCAATTTTTAAAAATCAAATTTTTGTAGTACTATATATTGTTTTCTGCCTTTTTCACTTAGAAATGTACTGTGACATTTTCTTGATTTTTGAATGTAATCATACAGTACTTGAATTTAGATGCCTGGTGCCATATTCTGTCACATATATGGGTTTTTATTGTATTAATATTCTTCCACTATTGCTCAGGTTGATTCCAATTTTCATTATTATTAACAATGCTAGAATGAACAAATTTTTATTTACCTCAGTTAATTTATTTCTTATTAACTTTAATAAGTGCCTAAAAACAAACCTACTGGACACTTCCAGAAAGGACCTGAGTCATCTAGAATATTAAAGAGGAGGTTTTCACCTAATCTGTGGGCTCTGTGCTTGTAATCTAACGTGGAACATTTTGAAAATACAATGCTACCTTACTAAGTGAATCATTTGTCCCCCAACTTAGAGAGATAGAGGGACTCCATTGCGTAGAAAGCATTACAGAAGAAAAAGTAAAACATCATAGGAAAGAAATAAGGCTAAAATATCTAGAGCTTTTCCAAACTCCCCCAAATTCCAGGTGAATTAATAATATTGGGTGAGGAGAATAAGTAAGATTAAGGAATCACATCTTCCTCAGAAAATCCTTAGTCTATGACTTTCTCATCATGGATCATATCCATGGCTTAATGCTAAAAGCTATAACTTGGGGCTTTTTCCCTGGACGGCAGGCTCCTCTTCCTAGCTATGGAATGATTTGATTTGTATGTTTCATGTCACTTCAAACCAACATTTTCAAAAACCAACTCCTTACTCTATAGTCCAAAGTCGGTGCTTATCACCTTTTAGGGATACCAAAATCCTCCACAAGATTTAACCTACAGCTCCGCTGTTTTCCTGCAGAAAGCAAAGTTTCAGCTCCACTGCCCAATTTACAGAGCTTTCTTGTCTAGCCCATTCTGTGAACAATTTATATTCGCAGCAGAGCACTGAGCTGCCTTCCTTTACGCCCCAACAGCTGTCCTTCCCTCACAGAAGAGCCACCACACAGATGTCAGTCCAACCCCAGGCTATCGGATAAAGTCTTTTTCTTCTCAAGGACTTTCTAGACGCCATAGGGTGGCACTAGCCACACTAGCATAATCTCCTGCTCTGGTCTCGAGCACCGATTTGAGTAACAGAATTCCTGACCTGTTCTCCTGACTGACCAAGATGGCCTTAATGGCCTGCAAGTTCCCCTCAGCTTGACAAAAATACAGACAGGCTTCTACCTGACTCCGGGCCCCTGACCTCCCTTATCTTAGAACATTTACTTTAGAAATGTTATAACTGTAAATTCTTTCTCTGTTGCCTTGAGACGTAATTCTCTTTGGAAACCCCTCACCAGTTTTACAACCCAGAAAAGTCTTCCTCCAGGACCCGGGAGGTATCCCTTTGAAATTTAGCCACCAGGAAAGACCTTGCAGGCTATCTCCTAGTCTCTGTGGAAGAGCAGGAGCCTAACTTTTCTTGGACACCTTGCTCTAAGTTGCAAAACTACCTCCTGTCATAAAGATACGAGTTTATATTCCCTTAGATAAAGCCAAGTTTGTATTTCCTTAGATAAAGCCATAGGCCAAATGGCCTATGATTTTCCTTTCACCTCCTCCAGTTCTTTCTCACTAGCTCACCCAGACCTTAAAAACCTTCCTCCTTTTTTTCCAGCAGCATTAAGTTCATTCTGAGCCCTGGCTTCTCTTAACCAATAGCATTGGGTAAGTCTTCTTTGCCTATTTAATCTTACCTGATGTAATTTTCATTTTGACAGGAGCATCCCACATACCCAATAAGACAAGTTTTCTTGTCTCTTTTCTTTGGACAGAATCACTGTTTTGTTGCTATTTCCTTTACTTCTTTTTAACACCAACACTCAACCTAGTATAATTCAAGTGTCAGCCTTCCTACCTTGTGGACGTGCAATTCTAGCATAAAATGGAAGCTCTTACTTCTTGCTAACCCTACTTCTTTCCTTAATTGCCCATTTGTTTACTCCTCTCTAGCATTTAGAGGTCCTCCCTGCACTATGCACTCACTGGTCTGCTGGTCCCTGTTGGTAACTTCTGGCTGCTACTCCCAGTCCCCTAGGATTCACCAAGAGGTAGAATTGACACAAGTCACCCTTCCCTTTTACTGTCCTCATCCTTTGTTCTCCCTAAAACTTCCACTCCTGGCTGTACAGATGTACATGAATTTGTTTACTAAAAGGGTGGAGAAAGGGAAATCTTTAAAGGGAATTACCGAGAAGGGGGAGAAGGTAAAAAGCTGGTAAGATAGAGACAAGTTTCTTCAAAGAGGAGAAGGAAAATAAGAAATCCTTAAGATGAGGCCCTGACGGTGAGCTCACCCAGTGTCTGATCTGATTCCTCTTCCCTCAGGCTTCCATCTCTTTTCAAAGACTGATTTGCTTTTCTCCGTTTCACTTCGGGGCGGCAAATCCTGCCCACAATCTCTTATGGGATGTGTGGAGGAGAAGCTCTGACCATCTAAATCGTGAGGACCCAGGTTAAGTGTGGGTGTTTTGAGTCAACTCTCCTTTGCAATGTTCTCTGATCAGTGTGAGTTGAAGACATCCCACTTTCTTTTCAGGGTTGCACCTGACACACAGCTATGAGCACACATACACAGACACACACTTCTGCTCGCCAAAATTAAGCATTAAGTCTCAGATGGTACAGTACAAGTTCTCAAATTCTATATTGTGACCCTTTAGTAGGTTGTGAAATTTATTTTGTTACCACCATTATTTTAAAATATAGTAAAATGGAGTGAATAGAGTAGAATAACACAAAAATTACAGCGCAACTTCAATAGTGTGTGTGTTTCTAGGTGGTGAGGTAGAATACAATTTTTTTTTTTCACTGCGAGTCACAGTCAATGAAGTTTCAAAACCCCTAGAATAAACCTACAGGTAAGGAAACAAATATTTGCTATCTGTAAGCCGTGTACCTCTTGCAAGGAGAAAATAAGTTTTTATGCATGTTTTCAGCCAAAAGCCTGATATAGTGCTTTGCTCTTAGCAATTCAACAAGCATTTCTTATGTCCCAACTTGGAACCCTTCTGGCCTCCCTTTCGTAGTTACTGGAACATCAGAGGCACGTTATAAGCTTATGTTTCTTGAAGGACTGAATGAAAACTTCCTCTAGTTGCAACATACCATACTATCCCCCAGAATCAATCTAACTTGTACCAACATTTAAAATAGTAAAGTGTTGTGGTAAGTGTTTCAAATGACACATTGATGTTATGAATAGCCTAAGCCCTCAGGTGTTGAATAGCCTAGTGGGGTTGGCAGAGAGGAAAAAAGCAGATGAGAAATCGTAATTCAAAATGTGCCAGGAAAATGGGTTTTCAAATCAAGTACTAGCATTATTAATGCTGGATAAATGTATTTATACTTGTTTTAAGGCATAGGATATGCTCCATCTTGATAATTTCTTCCCCTAATATTGATATATAGCAATATAAATTTTACCCTAAGCACTGCATTAGGAGGATTCCACAAATTATATTACTCTCTTCTTTTCATTCAACTCAAAATACTTTTATTTTCTCATTTGATTTCTTCTTTGACTCAGGGTTTATTTATTGCTGTGATATATGCTTTCCAAATATTGGAGATTTTCCAGAGATTTTTTTTTTGCTTTGTTTTCTTATTCAATTCAGTTATGGTCAGAGGACACATGCCATGTGACTTGAATTCTTTTAAATTTATTGATACTTGTTTTATGGCCAAGAAATTGGTCTATCTTGGTAAATATTTCATGTGTACTTGAGAAGAATGTTTACACTGCTGTTGTGTGTGTGTGTGGGGCTGTTCTCAGGTCATGTGGTTGATAGTATCACTCAACTCTGCCACACGATTGCTAATATTCTTGTTTTATTAATTTTTGAGAGATGGATATTGAAATCTCTGATTATGGTCATGGATTTGTTTATTTTTCCTTACATTTGGATTCATTTTTGATTTGTGAATCTTGAGGTTCTGTTATGAGGTTCATAAACATTTAAGACTTTTATATCTCCTTAATTAATTGAAAACTTTATCATTATAAAATGAATTCTCATCCTTTCAATTAGTCTTTGCTCTAAAATCTATTTTGCTCTTATTAACATTGCCATTCCAGCTTTCTTTTGACTAATGTTAACATGATAAATCTTATTTTATCCTTTTAATTTTATTTTATTTGTGCTTTTACTTACTTATTTACTTACTTACTTGATATTTTATTTTATTATTATTATTTTGTTTTATTTTATTTTATTTTGTTATGTTAGTCACCATAGAATACATCATTAGTTTTTGATGTAGTGATCCATGATTTATTGTTAATATTTTATTTTTAAGTAATCTCTACACCCAATATGGGGTTTGAACTCACAACCCTGAGATGAACAGTTGTATGCTCTACTGACTGAGCCAGCTGGGTGCCCCTGTGCTTTTATTTTTAAAGTGTTTTTCTTGTAAATACACTTGTTTGTTTGCTTTTTTAAAATCTAGTCTTTTTTAAAAAATCCAGTCTGGCAATCTCTTCCTTTAATTGGCGTGTTTAGACCATTCATATTTAATATGATAACTGATATACTTACCATAATGGTTAATTTTATATGTCAACTTGGCTAGGCCACAGTGCCCAGATATTTGGTCAACACCATTGTGAAGATATTTTTCAGATACAATCAACATTGAGGTTAGTATATCTTGTTGTTATTATTGTTGTTTGTAGTTAAATTATTTATTATTATAAGGTCAACACCCATGTACCCAGCACTCTAGTGATGAGCTAGAATGGCTTTTATCCTAAAAACCTTCCCCACGTTATTGCCTGCTGTACACTGAATATTTGTGTCCCCATCAAATTCATATGTTGAAGCTTAATTCTCAATGTGATGGTATTAGGAGGTAGGACTTGTGGGTGGTGATTAGGTCATGAAGGCAGAGTCTAGAGAGCTCCCTTGCCCCTTCTGCCATGTGGGGACATAGCAAGAAGACAGTTCTCACCAGATGCTGAATTTTCTGGCACCTTGATCTTGGATTTACCAGACTCCAGAACTGTAAGAAATAAACGTTTGCTGCTTAAGCCTCCCAGTTTATGTTGTTTTTTCTGTTTTGTTTTGTTTTTTTTTTTTTGGTTATAGCAGCCCAGACTAAGGCCTGCCTAATCACAGCCCCCTGTCACAGACTCTATTCTGACTTCTATGTTAATCACTCACAGGCATTTTTAATAGTTTTACTACCTATATGTGCCTTTGGGATTTCCTCTTTGGTGAAGTGTCTAAATCAGTAGACGCTGAGTAGAGCATACTATTTTCTGTAATGTGGGTGAGCCTCCTGCAAACAGTTGAAGACCCTAAGAGAAGAAGCCTAAGATCTCTTGGGGAAGGAGAATTCTGCCTCTCAACTGCCTTGAGACTTGAGCTGCAACATCAACACTTCCCTGGGTCTCCAGGCTGCTGACCCACTTCCCAGCCCCATGATCACATGAGTCAATTACTTAAAATAACTATTTTTCTTTCTCTCTTGTCTCTGTCTCTTTCTCTGTCTCTCTTTCTCTCTCTCTCTCTCTCCACACACACACACACAAAATTGGTTTTGTTTTTCTGAAAAACCCTAATTAACACAATTACATCGAATCTACCATCTTGCTACTTGCTTTCTATTAGGTCAATCTGTTTTTCCCCTTTACCTCCTTTGTCTTCTTTTGCACACACAAATATAGTATTTTTTTCATCATTCCATTTTATCTCCTTTGCAGCATATTTAGTGTTGCTTTAGGATATATAGTATACATTCTAACTTCTCACAGTGCACCTTGAAGTGGTATTATACCATTTAACTTAGCACAGAATGTTATAATGAAATAGTTTCATTTCTTTCTTCTATTGCTATGTTGTCATGCATTTTATTTTCACATATGAAAAATAAAAACAAAGTTCTGGCAACCTAGCTGCTATGGACAAAATTGTGTCCCCTACAAATACAAATGTGAAAACACTAATTCCCATTGTGACTGTATTTGGAGATAGGGCTTTAGGAGGTAATTAAGGTTAAATGAGGTCATAAGGGTCAGGTCTTTCAGTTCTTACTGAACCTTCAATAATTCTTGATTATAGTCTTTTTTACATTGTATAGTAAACAACTGTTCAAAAGTATGTCTCTGACTAGTGTACCAACTCCTTAGTGGCATGGATTCTTTGCCCATTTGTATTGCCTTTCCTTACACAACGGATTGCTTGACCTATAGTGATCTTTCTAAGTGTGCTGTTAGAAAAAACATAAAAATCTCTACAAAATAGATGGCAAGCATTTGCCCAGTCTTCACTAAAAGAGCATTGTGCTGGGGCACCTGGGTGGCTCAGTCGGTTAAGCATCCAATTCTTGATTTCAAGCTCAGGTCATGATCTCAAGGTCGTGAGATGGAGCCATGCGGTGGGCTCCATGCTCAGTGGGGAGTCTGCTTGAGGTTCTCTCTCTTCTTCTCCCTCTGTCCCTCCCCTCCTGCATGTGCATGCTCTCTTTCTCTTTCTCAAATGAATAAATAAATCTTTAAAAAAATCTTTAAAAAATCTTTGGACAGATGAACTTATAGGGCATAACTTTGTTCCTATTTAAAAACTTACTGTTAGAAAATTCTTCTCTTCACCAATGCAAAATATCTATCTTTGCATGTTACATTAATGACATAACTCCTCCTGTGGAGCCCCAGAAACGAGAAAGTTCTGGTCTCTCTATCTTACGATACTTCTGCATATGCCCTCATCTTTCCCAGTTACCTTGAACTTTCCTTGGGCCTTTTAGTGACTTCAACAATTTAATCAGATTATATTGTTTTTATTCTCTTCCCAACATGATCAACAAAATGTCTTCCTTTGTGGGTGCCACCTGTGACTGAGTCCTCTTTAAATAGATATCTAACATCTAATATTATTCCTGGTCTGATTAGTTGACAGTATTATGGATTCTTACTTTATCTTTCTCCAAAGCTGAAATTTCCACTTTTCATTATTGTGGCTAAAGGTACTAATGTTAGACTTGTGGTCAGATCCGCCACTTGATGCATGTTTACTTAAAAATTGTGAGGTTTTTTTTTTTTTTAATGGGATGCTAAGAGCAGATTCTTCTCTCACCAGTGTGTATACAATCTCTCCTACTCAACTTGAGTAGAAATAGAGGAAATCTTTCCGTGTGACCTATTGAGGAAATGGCCATAGACATTCTCCTTAAGAGACAGTCACATCCAGAGACAAACCTGAAAGCTTTCTGCTGAGAATTTTTTTATTGAAGAATGAAATCCATATATTTGCTCCCATAGCCATCCAAGAGGGATTGATTCTCTACGTGGAAGCTGCCAAATGGAACTCGGTGCCCTTGAGCATCAGGGAGACTCAGCATTGTCCGTGCTTTGCCAGAAAAAGTGCACCACGACTATTCCTACAAGAGAAATAATTTTTTTTTAAGGGAATGCTGTGGAGATCTTAAATTGAAACTTTAATATTCTTAGATCAAGCCAGCCAAATGAGCACAGAGTGTGAAAGGTAAGTAATTAGTAACTGAGCTCCAGCATGGCAGAAAAAGTAATTCAATGAACTAGTCAAAACCAGTGTTACGAGCCAAAAAATCTGTAAATATCTCTGTTATCTGCCACTTAGTAATATTATGATGTTGATCAAGTCTCCTTTTCCAGCTTCAGTTTCTTCCTACAATCCACTTTCTTTTTTTCTCTTGCCCTCTCTCTCTTTCTTTTTACTTCTTTTTGTAAAATATTATAATTATCAGTGAACCATCTCACTTTTATGCTTTGTAGGAGCATCTTGCTTATTAGGTAGCTATGATGGTTTCTGGCTCGGCGGGAAAGGCTATTTCTGCAAATAGCACATTAAATTCAGCACTTACACAGCAGCATTGCAAAATAAACATTTGTTTGCATAGCTCTGCCCATCGGATCCACAGAGAGGTAAGTATTCCATGGTACATATATCAAATATTGGGTACACTCAATATCCTGCAGTCCAAAAAAAGGAAACAAAGAAAGAACAACTTCAAATTGTTAAATTATAGAAAATGAGCTTTTTTTAAAGGCCTCGAGATGTCATTTAGCCCTCAATCCCACATGCAAAAAGACATATCCTCTTCAATTTACAAAATCTGACCCAACCATGGTGGCAATCTTGTCACAGTAAGAGATAGCTTAGCTTGAGTTTAGGGCTTCCTTCTCACTCATTCTCCACCGGGTACTGGTGAAGAGAGTACATCCAGTGGGTCTATCTTTTTTTTTTTTTTTTTTTAAAGATTTTATTTCTTTATTTGACAGAGAAAGACACAGCAAGGGAGGGAACACAAGCAGGGGGAGTGGGAGAGGGAGAAGCAGGCTTCTGCTGAGCAGGGAGCCCAATGCGGGGCTTGATCCCAGGACCCTGGGATCATGACCTGAGCTGAAGGCAGATGCTTAACGACTGAGCCACCCAGGCACCCCCCAGTGGGTCTATCTTGTGCTTAATTTCCGAACCAGTCCTCTCCTCGCCACACAGTTATCCACTTTATTCAGGCCCACCAGATGTCTTGCCTGCATAATTGCAGGTGTCTGCCAGTTTGCTGCCCAGCGTCCATGCTTAGCTGAGATTTCAGTCACCCTTCACACTCATGTCAGAGTGATCTTTTAAAAACCAAATCAGAACTTTTTTTTTTTTTTTTAGTTAACTGATTCCGCATCTACAGAAAGTCCCCTCATGAGCCGTGCTTACTTCTCTCATCTGCTCTGCCTCTAACTCCAGCTGAACTTGAGTGATATTCCCGGAGTGTTTCCTGCTCCTATACATCCCTGTGCCTTAGCTTAGGCTGTTTTCCTATCTTACCCGACCTTACCCACTGGAGCCATCAAAACAACTCCTAAGACTCCTAGTCCTCCTTAGAAATCAGTTTAACTCTTTTTATAACAGTTTCATGACAACATTTCTCTCCCTCACATTGGGTCAGATGCCACCCCTTAAAATGAACTGTCTTTACTACCACAACCCCATGTTTTTATTTCTCTTGTCACATTCCAACCTCTATTAAAATTATTGACATCCATTCACATAGCTCTTTACTCCAGAAGTGTCTTTACATTTGTTCTCGAGGTTTTTTTTGTTTGTTTTTAAAAAGATAACTTCCTTTATTGTTATGAGAGTGTCCTCGAGTCCCTAATGTCCTCTTCTTAACCTGCTAATTCGTTGCAGTGTTAGAAAACAACCACATGTATACCAATCTGACCCAATTAAGGGCTATGAGTAAAATTTGTGCAGTTTTCCTCTGGAGAAGTAAATTAACTGTGTTCAGGTCTTTTGTTTAGGCTGGCCACATGACTTACCTATGACTATACATACTCACAGACAATTTCTAAAATGTCTATTTTAAAACTTTCATAAAGTGAGGAATTATTGTAACATTTTATATTAAGAATAAATAAAATTTCTGTGTATACTTACACATTTATTATCATGAAGTTTTCTGACTTGAAATCCTTTATTTCTTTTTTTTTAAATTTTATTTATTTATTTGAGAGAGAGAGAGAGAGAGAGAAACAGCATGAGAGGGGAGAGGGTCAGAGGGAGAAGCAGGCTCCCCGCCGAGCAGGGAGCCCGATGCGGGACTCGATCCCGGGACTCCAGGATCATGACCTGAGCCGAAGGCAGTCGCTTAACCAACTGAGCCACCCAGGCGCCCTGAAATCCTTTGTTTCTGAAAGAGAAGATTTTCATTGAATGGGTAATGCATTACTTGGCATTTCACAATCCACAGAGTAAAATACTGACATATGTCATTCTGTATTCTCTGTCCTGTACTGAGAATGAGGAGCTCTGGTTAATATTCTACCCAGGTTGGCTAATATTGACCATTAACACCTTTGGTGGATGATCATTTTGTAAACAAATAAAAATATAAGAAAATAAGATCAACACTAAGAGGAGATTGGGCATTTAAAAAAATTAGTCCATGAATATTCAGATGAAAATCAAAGGCATAATATAGTGTGAAAACATTTTTTGCAGTTAAGAAAAAGAAAATATGTTCCAAATCCATCTGTGGCACTTGTAGTCTGTGTAATTTTGTTACAGTCACTTCTTTCTATAAGATTTCTGTCTTCTAAAAGGAGGCTATGAAATGATAAAACCAGTAAAATCTCGTGTTTAGTCTCTTGTGTTTTTATTAGTACACGAGTTTGCGTATCCTGAGAGACTTTCTTCTTCTTTTTTTTTTTTTAAGATTTTTATTTATTTATCTGACAGATAGAGAGACAGCGAGAGAGGAAACACAAGCAGGAGGAGTGGAAGAGGGAGAAGCAGGCTTCCCGCTGAGCAGGGAGCCCGACATGGGGCTCGATCCCAGGACCCTGGGACCATGACCTGAGCCGAAGGCAGACGCTTAACGACTGAGCCACCCAGGCACCCCGAGAGACTTTATTCTGAATAACACTTGTTATTACACTTGACTATAAATTTTCAGAAGGGTTAGAAAAGAAGGGAGAAAAAGATGAGAAGGAAGAAGAGCTCATTTCTGTTAAGTATGCAGTCTGTATTAGCTGCATAGCTAATATTTGATGTGTTTTATCACCATGGATCCTAAACACTATTATAATTTCTAGCTTACAGATGAGACGACTGAAGCATGAGGTGGATTGGGTATTTGCCTAATGTCACACATCTCCTAAGTGCAGTCTGGATTCTAATGCAGATGTGTGACACCAAAGCCTGTGATTTTAATCACTAATCATAAAGTAGTGAATTCCAATTCCTGGAATGGCTGGTAATAACCATTCTTTCATTCTCCTAGAAGCTGAGATGTTTACAGTGAGGAACTCATATGTAATTTGCGGGCTACTGGTGGTGGGGGTCCCAACTATCCATTTGTACTTTCAATCTCCTCCCTAGACTTTTCCAGATAATCATAAGAAGCAACATGGATTTTCTCTGGGGTAGGAAGGAAAGATCAAAGTTTTGTAAATAGCACCCATGGCAAAGAGCCTACATAGAGAGAGCTGTCTTCTGAGCTCTCATTATGCAATAAGAAAGACACAACAGAGGATTATGGAACTTTGACCAAGATATATTTTCTGCCTGAGACTCAGCTTCCTCAAATGTAATGTGGGAATAAAAATGTCTATAGGTAACAGCTAATGCCTGAGGAATAGTGTATAATGTGAATGAGAATTTGGCTGGATAGCAAAGAAATACATATCTCCTTTGAGATATAGCTAAATTTATTTGTTTATTTTTTATTTGAACAAAGCAATGCCCAAAGGGTACTGGAGGAGCACAACCAAAGGTAGGATTTATCAAACCACATTGTTATAAACCAAGCAGATTTTGGCCAATGTGGACTTCATGATCTTTAAAAAAAAAGAGGGGATCTAAACTGAGTATGATACTTACTGAGTTAGCATGCAAAACATGCATTCATTACTGTAAGTCTTATGATCTGTGCCACATATTGGATCCAGGTGCCTAGGGCATGCAATCTCAAAGCCTTTTGTGTTGTATTTGGAGCAGTCCACCTATAATTGGAACAAAAAATAACGGCCTACATTGTCTTCCTTCAATTCTGTAGTCTTTCTCATATCAAGTTGGTAAGACAGAGAAGAGAGTGGAAAGAGTACTAGCCTCTTCAACTTTTTAGCAAACATGTCTAGAAGACCTTATGTGGATCAGATGCTGTGCTACGGGCAGCTAGGTCAGACAGGTCAGACATGAAACATTCTGAAATTAGAGTTAGCTGTTTAAGAAGGAAATGTTAGTCTCTCCTTTTTGAGTTACAGTGAGAGTACAGTGGAATAATGAAAGTGAAAAATACTCAGAAAAGTTTGAAATGACGCCTAAAAGTAACAGGTTACTTTATCTGTTGTTCCCCTTTTGCAAAGAGATTCCTTTTGCGACCTTTAAAGAAAGAACCACCACCAGGAGAAGCAGAGTAGGAATGGTTTTACCTCCCTAGGAATTATTTCCACCCACAGTGAGCCAGCTTCATTAGTTTCACAGCTCCGTTTACACATCAGCTCCGATTTCATTTTTACCAAGACCCCACAGAGAAGGTTACACTCACCTTTCTTCCCACTACTTGATCACCGGAAGACAGTGGCATGAGAGCATTTGAAGAGAAGGAATCAGAGAAAGAGTAAATTCCACAGTTAGAGATGCAAGGCTGAATTCATTGTTCACAGTAACTAAAACCCATATCTGCCATCCCTGGCCCAGGCCAGACCTAAGAGAGGTCTCTTCTTTACTCAGAGCCAACTCAGGATGAAGCCAGAAATATGTGTGATTCTGATTAAAAAAAACAAAAACAAAAACAACATGGGGGAAATCCCTGGTCATTGGAGAAAGGGCTGTCACAGGAATTCCTGTGAGCAAGCCCAGGGTAGGGTTGGGTGAAGGTCTCAAAGCTGT
This sequence comes from Neomonachus schauinslandi, assembly GCF_002201575.2. NCBI lineage: Eukaryota > Metazoa > Chordata > Mammalia > Carnivora > Phocidae > Neomonachus > Neomonachus schauinslandi. The sequence goes on along the minus strand of NC_058409.1, from coordinate 37,920,965 downwards.
GTAAGTTGTTTCTGAAAGGCAAGTCAGAAGCCTGGTGTGGATCAGGAACTAAGCAGGTTGCCCACAGTCCTTTTATTCTTCTTTTTTAATTTTTATTTATTTATTTATTTATTTTTTAATTTTTTTTTTTAAAAGATTTTACTTATTTATTTGAGAGAGAGAGAATGAGAGACAGAGAGCATGAGAGGGAGGAGGGTCAGAGGGAGAAGCAGACTCCCCGCTGAGCAGGGAGCCCGATGCGGGACTCGATCCCGGGACTCCAGGATCATGACCTGAGCCGAAGGCAGTCTCTTAACCAACTGAGCCACCAGGCGCCCCTATTCTTCTTTTTTTAGATTGAAGTATAGCCGAGTCAGTATGTTTCATTAGTTTCAGGTGTACAACACAGTGATTCACTAAGTCTATACATTATGTTGTGCTCACCACATTATGTTGTAGCTCCCATCTGTCACCGAACAGTATTACAGTACTACTGACTATATTCCTTATGCTGTACCTTTTATTCCCATGACAATCTTTTTATTCCTCTTCTCAGTCTCTCTTCCTCTTCTAGAAGGTCTGACCCCCCATCCCCTCTTTGCTAATCAGGCCAATCCAAATAGTTAAGGTCTCAAGTTTTCTTCTGACTTTAACATTCTATCGTTACTGAAGGTTGAACAAACTGCAGTTAACATAAAGCCATCGCTATTCAAAGGAGTCTTAACTCACCAGGTGGAGACGTAGCCCATGTGGTGGCTACAAGAGCAAAGATGGCAAAAGCAGTGATACTCTCCATAGTGATGAGTGAGGGTGACTGCTCTGAGGCACACATACACATATATATATACACATGCATAAGGCAGGGTCCCACCCTCCTCAAGATTGATCTTTTCACTGATGATTGGTTGTTAACCCAAGCTAGGATGTTAAGTTTATTTGTCAAGAAAAGCTTCCTTATTACCTCGATTTATGGGCAGCTGGAAGAGTTATACCCTGAAACTCACCTACCAGAACTGTCTTGCATAGTAATCCTCTGGTTTCTTAGCAAATACAACGGCATGGCTATATTGAGACCAAATAAAATCATAGGTGTAGTGAAGAGAAATAAACAATAAAATGACATGTATGAAGGGTTTCAAGATTATATGAAATGAGGGAAAGTTGAAATAGAAAACAGGAGCAATGAGAACATTTCTTGAAAATGTATAGTAGTACACAACATGAATACTTAGCACTATAATACATTTTCTAGAGTTTGAAGATAATTTACCATGTTCTATGAAGGCTTGTTAAGTGACTAAAAAAACTTGTGAAATATGCAGACCAGTATTACTGCTACTTAGCAGATGGAACTACAAACACAGAAAGATTAAGTGCTTTCTCTTTAGTCACAGAGTGAACAGTTGGAAGAGCCAGTTCTCCAGGATTCTAGATCTATACTTCTCTCCTATTTTTTTTTACTAAGATATGCTACTTCAATAACAAAACCCAATATTTATATTGAAAATCCAGATTTTAGCATAGTGTCTCATGCTTCTTAAGATTATAACCATGATATTCTGTTTGACACATTCTTCTGTGTCCATATCTATATATATTATGTCCATCCACATAACCAACGTTCTTTCAATAATCCAGGCCTAATGATTTCCAGTTACTTAGCACTTTCATCTCTATCATCTCATGTGGATGACACCATCTCATGTGAAGACATCAGCTCTCTAGAAGATAGAGTTAATATGGAATTAAGCTAGAGTTAATTCCAAAAGGACAAACTCAAAGATTGGAGGAGTTAAGCAAATTGCCCAAAGCAGACAGCTAATGAGTGATGGAATCTTGACCAAAACCAGATCTTTCCGTTTCAGAACTTATGGTCTCCCAGTAACTGGTTGCAATTATTTCTAATTTTTAAGATGTTTCTCTCTCATTCATACTTTCCATTCTTCAATACCACCTCTTTTTCTCAGAGATAATTCCATAATTTTGGTTTATGCTATTGTGAAATTTGCATACTTGCACCTCACCCATATTTCAGTGCTTGTTCAGCATTTGAAGTATGTATACTATACTGAAATGTGCTCCGGAAACTTTTCTCAATGGCATAAATGATCTTCTTCCCAAGTCATAGTGGAGCATCTGATTAGAGTGACCAAGTTCTGAGTAGATGACAGAAATGAGAAAAATGGCTTAGTGATGGTAGAGCTGGCCAGGTCAGGAGCAAGCACCTGGGTCTGTGGCTTTCAAACTTTTCATTATTGTTATTTAATTAAGAAATGGTATTTTCCCCCTCCCTGAATGTAATTCTATGAAGCAAGCAAGCAATGAGACAGATTTTTAAGCAGTCACTTAAATAGAAGCAAGACAGGATTCAAGAGTGCCTGCATTTCCAGCACATCCCATAAGTTTCCATGCAAATCCATTTGGAAACTGATCTAGAACACACACATACAAGGAAGTGAGGCCCTGGAAGGGAGAGTATTTTGTCCAAGACCTCTCAGTGAGACAGATCCCCAGATTCTAGTACAAGATTTGTTCTGCTATGCCAGATCTTTTCAGATCATTACACAGCCCTGTGTCAGCATGGGATTTCTGCCCCTACTTGCTTTCCCAGAGAACATGAGCAAGTATCTGCCACCTGGGTCCTGGACTCAATTCTCTACTGCTTATTGGATTTCACCTTTCTGACATCCCAAAGGATCTTCCAGTTCAACATGTTCCTAGGAGAGCTTTTTGCTAAATCTCATTTTTAATGGCTTCCCTCCAGTTTCACTTTGTTAATATCTGTCAGTGGCAACCCAATCCAGGAACATTGTAGGAATCTTCATTTCTTCTCTGATTTTCACACTCACACCCAATCTCTCACCAACTAGGTTTTGAGTGTGTGCCTTCCTCGCCAGGAAGAATATAAGTGTTGTTTGATTGTTTATTATTTTTTTAAATTCAGAGTTCAAGAATAATAGCTTATAAATCTACCTCTAAAAAAAAATCTACCTCCCATATTTCTTCCTTTTGGAAATTTCCACAGGGATGACAGAGAATTTAACCCTGTCTACAAATTCTAATAAGACTGCATTTTTCTTTCTTCCTTTTGCCACTACTCAGTAACTTTCTAAAGATTTAATGCTCAGGAAATAAGTCAATCAGAGAAAGACATGTATCATATGACCTCACTGATATGAGGAATTCTTAATCTCAGGAAACAAACTGAGGGTTGCTGGAGTGGTTGGGGGTGGGAGGGATGGGGTGGCTGGGTGATAGACATTGGGGAGGGTATGTGCTATGGTGAGTGCTGTGAATTGTGCAAGACTGTTGAATCACAGATCTGTACCTCTGAAACAAATAATGCAATATATGTTAAGAAAAAAAAAAGAAGATAGCAGGAGGGGAAGAATGAAGGGGGGGAATTGGAGGGGGAGACGAACCATGAGAGACAATGAACTCTGAAAAACAAACTGAGGGTTCTAGAGGGGAGGGGGGTGGGAGGATGGGTTAGCCTGGTGATGGGTATCAAAGAGGGCACGTTCTGCATGGAGCACTGGGTGTTATGCACAAACAATGAATCATGGAACACTACATCAAAAACCAATGATGTAATGTATGGTGATTAACATAACAATAAAATTTTTAAAAAAAGATTTAATGCTCAGCATTCCTCGGGCTCAGGGAAATACAAATCAAAACTACAATGAGATACTCCCTCACACCAATCAAAATAGCTAAATTTAACAAGTCAGGAAACAACAGATGTTGATGAGGATGTGGAGAAAGGGGAACCCTCCTACACTGTTGGTGGGAATGCAAGCTGGTGCAGCCACTCTGGAAAACAGTATGGAGGTTCCTCAAAAAGTTGAAAATAGAACTACCCTATGACCCAGCAATTGCACTATAGGTACTTATCCAAAGGATACAAACATAGTGATTTGAAGGGGCACCTGCACCCAAAAAGTTGAAAATAGAACTACCCTATGACCCAACAATTGCACTATTAGGTACTTATCCAAAGGATACAAACATAGTGATTTGAAGGGGCACCTGCACCCCAATGTTTATAGCAGCATTGTGACAATAACCAAAGTATGGAAAGAGCCCAGATGTCCATCAACAGATGAATGGAGAAAGAAGAGTGGTACATATACAAAATGGAATATTACTCAGCCATCAGAAAGGATGAAATCTTGCCATTTGCAACAACGTGGCTAGAACTAGCAAAATAAGTCAGTCAGAGAAAGACAAATACCATATGATTTCACTCATGTGTTGAATATAAGAAAGAAAACAGATAAACACAGGGGAAGGGAAGGAAAAATAAGACAAAAACAGAGAGGGAGACGAACCATAAGAGACTCTTAACTATAGGAAACAAACTGAGGGTTGCTGGAGGGGAGGTGGATGTTGGGGGTTGGGGTAACTGTGTGACGGGTGTTAAGGAAGGCACTTGATGAAATAAGCACTGGGTGTTATTTACAACTGATGAATCACTAAATTCTACCTCCAAAACTAATAATACACTATATGTTAATTAAATTGAATTTAAATAAAAATAAATAAAAATAAAAAATAAACACAGTATGTAGGATTATGTAAACTCAATATCATCACAACACATTGCCCAGATCAAAAGTTACTTCAGAGCGACTTCAAGTCCATTCCCATTTCTATTACCAGTTCCTTAACAGGTTTAAGGTTTTATCTCAGAGAGAACCGATTGGCTGTGATTTTAGGGCAGCCAGGCCTGGAGGTGGATGTGCACTGCACATGAATTCTTAGCAACCCCCAGTATGATCCCCCATGTAGTAGGTGTGAGTTTTGATCAATAAATGTAGATGTACAAAATTATCTATTCCCTCTTTTTCTCTAAATAAAATCATGTCTGATTCCAAGTCTTCTGCTGGGCTTTGGGGACGTTTAGTCTCATTCATTATTGAGGTTGATGAGGATCTGAGATGGTTAAGAAGTGCGCAAGAACATGAGGCGAAGCCCTCTAATCCCTGGCTAGTCATGGCTGCTGCCTGCGTCCTGATGGTCCAAGCCAGCTGTAAATGGCTCCCTTCCCTGAGGTATTTCCTTGATTCTGCGCCACCCATGGGACGTGGTGACTTTGGGTTGAGATCGAGAACACTTGAATCCTGGGTTTGGCAGACACATTTCATGGTCGTACACTCAGCCGTCTTTTGCTTTTCGAGGCTGCTGCTCAGTGTTAGAACTTGGTCCCTTTCATTTCTCTTGAAATTTTTATTGCTTCTCCTTTCGTTGCTTTCCAAAGCACACAAGCCATTAAGAATAATTTCTTGCCCATTATGTTTTTGTCCAGTTTAACTCAAATATCCTCTAAGGCAAACGTACACACTGTTTTCTTATAGCTCTGTGATTGAGGGGAAGGAAAGATACAGGGAAGAGTAGTTAATAGCTTTTAACTCTTGCTTTTATTGTTGATGTGTTATTATTTCATGTTTAATATATTGACATTAAAATGATGATCAACATTCCACTCTTCTTTAGAATATTATCCTGTGCTTCTAGGTAAGTGCTAATCGGGGGTTATGCAGCTCCACCAGCAATCCTTCAGTGGGCACTTAAAACTGGAACCCATTCAACTGCCTACTCCTCTTTTGAGCGCATAGGAACAGCCTCTGCGTGGGGAAGGATGTGGCATTTCCTGCTAGATGTAGCCATACTGTCCTGTGACCAAAAGCTGGGACTTAAGCAAATATCCCCTGTGAACACAACTTGTCCATAACTTATTTTTAGAGACCTTGGCAACAGGAATTCTGGCAAATTTCTCACTTAAAATTCCAGGAGCAAAATGGATTGAGAGGTAAGAATATAATAGTTGAAAACTTCATTTTATTACTGCTCCCAGGACTTCTTTCATGTAAGTCAAGCCATTGGAATTCACTTTTCATTATTAATCCCATTCCTATATGCTAAAAAATCAGCATGTGTTACTTTCTCCTGCCACATGTTCCATAGATTTGGAATTGAATTATTCCACGAATAAACAGAAGTAACCATTTCTGTAGTTAGTGAGCAATTTTCTGGATCACTAGATGCAAAATCCATTTCTTTTGTCTGTAAACATAATCAGATAGATAATATTATTTGTATGAAGACCATGGAACTGGGATTCATTAAACCAGAGGGAGTGGTGTAAGGAACATGAGATTAAAATACACTTACTTGAATTTGTATTTTTGATGTAGACCCACTTGGGTAAGCTCAAAAAATCACTTTCCCTCTCCAGGTTTCAAGATTTCCATACATGAAACATCCTGGATAAATCATCTCTAATTTTTCTCTAGCCCTGTTGATCTGGGATATTATCAACCTGAAATAAAATGATCTTTTCTCATTTGAGACCTTATCAGTATGTATTACATATTTAGCAGATAAAAACCAATTAATCAGTTGCAAGTACAATGCCAATTACAATAGTACACTTCACAGCATATTTTTCTGGCATCATGCTACTCTTTGCATTCCTCTTTAGCTGCAGCTTTTGCTAGTATTTCTGAGATATACCTCATGAATTTAGCCTTCTGGGGCAGGGAGGAGGAGGGGAAATACATCTTATAAGTTCATATTTTCATGTAACTAGTTTGTTTCCAGCTATTAGCATCAGTGTTTTTATTTATTATTATTATTATTATTATTATTATTATTATTATTATTATTTGTATCAGGAAGGGAATGTAGTTGCTTCTTTAAGTTCCTTGAAAAGTAATGGTCCTCCCCTATCCTTGTAGGCTTTATGTGATTGACCAGAACTGAGAGTTTCCGTCCTATATTCCCTTTTAAAATTTTTATCTTAAAAATTTAAAAATTTTAAGGTCTAGTTTTACTCAACAACTTTTGATAAGCAATTGCTTCATGCCAGGCATTGTACCAGGCACTGGGGATTTAAACATGAACATTAAATGTTCTCCTCTCTTAAAAAAGTCACAGTCTAGTGAGAGGGATCAACTTCTAAATAGGCTAGTGCACAGCAGTGACAGCTGGCCAGGCAGGTGTAACGAGAGGTTATTATGGGAGCATAAGAAAGGAATGACTAATTCATATTCTTTTTTTAAAAATTTATTTATTTATTTTTAGAGAGAAAGAGAGAGCACAAGCAGGGTGGGGGCAAAAGGAGAGGGAGAGAGAGAAACTTAAGCAGGCTCCACACCCAGCACAGAGCCCGACACTGGGCTCGATCTCACCCCCCTGAGATCATGACCTGAGCCAATATCACGAGTCAGACGCTTTACCGACTGAGCCACCCGGGCACTCCTAACTAAATCATATTCTAAGGGGAAAGAGGTCATGGAAGGTTTCCAGAAAAAAGCTGTACCTTCAGTGAGCAATAACAAATAAGAGTTTGGATGGATGGACCTTGGGAGATGGAAGAAAAACTAGGAGAAGGACCATGGGGGTGGATAAAAAGAGTATGTTAGGAGGGGACATGTAGGAAGAAGTTCAAGAAAATTATTTAAGGGAAAGAGGACAACGTAAAAGGGGAGGCTGGAGAGGTGAACGGAGGCCTCGCATGTCAGAAAGGCTTTGGACTTCATCTTGGGGGCTAGAGAAGCCACTTACAGGTTTTAAGAATAATGCTATCAGATCTGGATTTCAGAGCATTATTCTGCCTACAGTGAAGAATGCAGTGGGAGGGAGAAGACTGAAGCAAGGAGGTCATTAATAAGCGATGATCATGAAGCGACGATGATGAAGCGACGATGATGGCTTGAACCTGAGTTTATCCGTGGTGATTGACTCTACAGAGGAAGAAAGGGGTGGGGGTAGACCGAAGCCAATGCCTAGACTTCAGATTTGTCTCACTTTGCTTTGTTCTAGCACAGTGTGGTGGCTTAGTAGTTTTGAACAATTTAAACTGGGGAATTAAATAGATCAGTGTTTTGAAGAGGTCATTTGGGGGTTTTTTTTTTTTTTTTTTTTTAAGAGAGAGCTATAAGGATGGAGACAAGCAAGTCGGTTTGAAGGCCACTAGAAAAGTCCATTGGAGAAAAAAAGAGGGTCTAAAAGTCATAAAAAAATATTACAAGTACTGTAACAGATTAGAATGGCAAACGTACACACTGTTTTCTGATTGCTTTGTGGTAGAGGGCAAGGAAAGATACAAGGAAAACTAGTTAATGACATAGGATGACCTACAGGAAGACAGCACACCTTCCCTCAAAATAATCTGGAAGGAGCTCTATGGTCTAATAAAATTTCCATCAAGGATGACAAATATTTTGTTTGACTCTTTTCCTGGGACTAATCCTCATTTGACAAAGTCCTCTCTGTTCTTTCCTCATCTCAAAGAATGATTTATAGTCACATGTTATTTAGAAAGAACTTTAATTTCAGTACTGGAAAGAAAAAGGCACCTGTGTGTCATAATAGCATCAAAGAAAGAACAAGAATATCTTGCTATGCTTTTTTTCCAGGAGGTAGACAGCCCTTGTCATTGTAAAGGCCACAGGACATATTTACTTTATTTACCATTATCTCTCTATGTAATATATGACACTGGCCTTGGTCAAAGTCAATCAAGAAGGCCACAAAGAATGTTGGATTGGGGTACAAATCTGAGTCTTGCCATGTGCTTTTCTCAGTTTCAAGCACATATTAAATGTTTAGAAATGTCAACATTTATTATTTTCTAGAATTTTATTAAACTATTCTATTTCTATTTTTATTCTCTATTATCATGGAGTGAGAAGTGTGGTTGGTGTTTAAGAGTATAAAAGAGGGTGAAGAGAAGACCAGTAAGTTACAAAGAAGGACAAGAGACAGATTCTTATCCACTAGTGAGTTATAGCCCACAGGTCAAACCTGGCCCACCACCAGTTTTTTTTTTTTAAAGATTTCATTTATTTATTCATCAGAGCGAGCGAGAGAGAGAGAGCGCACACACACAGGGGGAACAGCAGAGAGAGAAGCAGGCTCCCCGCCGAGCAAGGAGCTCTATGCGGGACGCGATCCCAGGACCCTGGGATCATGACCTGAGCTGAAGGCAGATGCCCAACCCACTGAGCCACCCAGGCATCCCCTACAACCTGTTTTTATAAATATACTTCTATTGAAACACAGCCATGTATATTTATTTACATAATGTAAATTTATTTACTTACACAACAGCATGATTGAGCGGCTGTGACAGAGACTGTATGTCCTACAAAGCCTAAAATATTTACTATCTGGCTGTTTACCGAAAAAGTTTGCCTACCCATAGTCCAGACAAGTGCTCTCCTTGGGTGTTTTTGAAGCCTTGAGAGAGAGGAAAACTTCAGGTGAGTTCCTTATATGAGAAAATAAGGAGTTTGATAGTGTTAGATCTCTGAAAACCCATATTCTGAAAATGGAATCATTTTCAGCATCAGTTCTAGAGAAATGTGTAAGTCTGTGGTGGTGACCAAGTAGAGGTGATATAGTTTTTTTTTTTTTTAAGATTTTATTTATTTATTTGAGAGAGAGAATGAGAGAGAGAGAGAGCACATGAGAGGGGGGAGGGTCAGAGGGAGAAGCAGACTCCCTGCCGAGCAGGGAGCCCGATGCGGGGCTCGATCCCGGGACTCCAGGATCATGACCTGAGCCAAAGGCAGTTGCTTAACCGACTGAGCCACCCAGGCGCCCTAAAGATTTTATTTATTTATTTGAGAGAGAGAGAATGAGAGAGAGCACATGAGAGGGGGGAGGGTCAGAGGGAGAAGGAGACTCCCTGCCGAGCAGGGAGCCCGATATGGGGCTCGATCCCGGGACTCCAGGATCATGACCTGAGCTGAAGGCAGTCGCTTAACCGACTGAGCCACCCAGGCGCCCAAGGTGATATAGTTTTGCTTTTTCAGTTCCAACTCAGGATCCTTTGTCACTTCCTGGGCTAAAATTTTAGGGCTGGTTTGTGAAATCTCAGTGACATGGGTCTGGTTTTCATTTGCCTCCCATCCATTGAGCCATAACTCAAGAAGCAACTCAAAAATTAGTTCACTTGAAAGAAAAATTAGTCTACTTGACATTTAATGCAGCTATTTTGTTGTGAACATTTTGACACAGATGACATTTTATATTCACCTGTTTGTGTCTGCCAAAAAAAAAAAAAAACAACTTTCAGCTTTTTAAAAATCCCAAGTAATGTGTTCAACACCTTCACATTCAACCCCAATCCCTGCACCTCAGTCCACTGTCAATTTTTCTTGGACCCCATCCCATTCATGATGTCTGCATCCTCCACTTTACCCTGACTTTCCCTGGGTGCCTGGGCCTTTCTCCATCCCCATGTCTCATCCCATTCCAGACCATCCTATGCTCCACCCCACCCTATTCCTAAGCAACACTTTCCCTGGTGTTCAGAATGATTATCAAGGATTGGTTAAGTCTTAAGCGTACGATAACAAAGTCTTTTGTGCATATTACCTAATAATCATAATCATCACAAAAATACTAATGAAAGAAGGTAAAGGGTTTATTGTTTATAGCTCAATAAAATGTTCAAAATGACATAAAAAAGCAACTGCTTCTCAAAAAATAATATGTCTTAGCCATGGACACCCTAGCCATCCAGAGTTTCTGGATTTCCTAAACTACCCAGGAAGGAGATACAATCTCATGTTACAGACTCCCTAAACCCTTCCCTTACATCCTGGAATTGCCAAAGAAAATAGCAACATTGTTTTCTCACTTCTTTTTTTTTTTGAAATGACAGTATTTTCATCCTTGAAAAATGATTTACAAGTCTTCTTTTTTTTTTCCTCCTGTTTTCTTAATGATAGCATAGAAAAAAAACTAGTGTGGAATTGATCTTTCACACAGTTACAAAGGACAAAGATCACAAAATCCTACTATAATTGCCCTAGGGACAACTTATCTAAAAGAAAAGGGCAGAGGTGAAAAATACAGAATTAACTTCCCCAATCCAAGTAGACCTGCCATTCTGGGTACAGTTCTTCTATAGCTGAGAACAACTTCAACCATGATGGACTCTGCATTGCTTTCTCCCTCTAGGATGTGTTCAGCACCAGACCCATAACTAAGTGAACAACGTAACTAGGTACGCTCACAGGACGCCAGTATCAAGATGCTGAGCACGACAGAGTTTCAGCACCGAGGCAGGAGCTTACAGGCTGTTCCATCTCACCCCTACCTACTGCTTGTATTCCCTGGTTGATTTCTCAGGTGCATGAGCTCAATGACTGGTTTAGTGGCCTCTAGCTACATGTAGCTATTAAGCACTTGAAATGCGGTTGGTCCAAACAGATATGCTGGAAATACAAAATACATACACTAATATCAAGACCTGGTTAAAATAAAAGTTTATATTGGTTATATTTTGAAATGATAATAGTTTTGACATATTGGGCTACATAAAATATATTATTAAAGTTGACTTTACCCATTTCTTTTGTATCTACTAGAAAATTGGAGATTACATGTCATTTGAATTCTATTTCTAATGGACAGTGCTGCCCTAGTGACATGCGACACACTGGTAATTCTCATTTCCTTAGTCTTGCCCAGACCATGGGTCCAAGGCCCTGATAGAGGAAATAGTCAAGGAGCAACATGACTGAATATGAGAAACTACTGGTTTGTGTCTTTGGATGGTATCTGTGTAACAGTAGTAGTTACGCTCTGTGGAAGTACAGAAGGTAGGCAGGAGAGCTGGTAAGGTGACAGGTACTGAAAGTGATTCATAGCTGGTTTGGTCTTACACAGCTCTTGAATGCCAGGGAGCCCATACCTCCCTACCTCCCTTTTAGACATTTCTTCCCAACTATGACAGCAACTTGAATCTGAAAAAAGTGAGCATTCTGTGTCCACCAATAGCTTAGCAAGACAAAAGGGTAGAGTTTTTGGCTTCTGTAAAAAAAAAAGTTCCTATTATCCAGGCAGTGACGAATCCCAGAAATGGTGTTCTGCTGGGTTTACTTTTATTGAACAAGTATTTGAACAGACAGCGTTGTGATCAGGAGGTTTTCAAGCACAGACAGATGGAGATGTCTCTGTGCCCTCAGATCACAGAATCTAGGAGGAAAGAGACGGGAAAGACTGGAAGTCAGTGAGTCCATTCCCCCAACAGCTCTGTATTATTTTCTATAGTAAATAAGGCAGGCTCTGAAGAATTCTTTCTCTATACAGATGGTGAGGGTTAGGCGATTCAGAATTGGGGCATATATTTTCCCTCCTGGCTTTCACCAATTCTTCCATCATTTGTCCTGGAAGAGAAGATGGGTAGGTTAGGTGCTAGAAACTGAGAGATACTATAGATATGTGGGTTCTACATCTACAGGTGTACTGTAGTCAAAGAAATCCATACATCCTTGCAGTCTGCCAAGAACTCACCATTTACGATCACTTTCACATTTTATTCAATTGATTCAATGAGTACCGAGCACCTAGTACACACTGCCTGCAGCAGTAGATACAAATACTAACTCTGCCCTTGATCATGTGTGACCCTCATCATCATGTGTGATCATGTGTGACCAGACCCTGCTAATGAAAAGAGGTAGGTGTCAGTAACATCGTTTCACAGAGGAGGGAACAGAGCTCCAGAGAAGGTTAGTGACTTGCCAAGGTCTCACACTGGGTCAGAACTTAAATCCAATTCCTCCAACACTAATGCTTTACTATTATAAGTTGTTTGAGGCCATAAGAATTTAATCAGCTAACTTGCTTGCCTGACTCATCCAATATTCATACACTCTTGAAATGGACATTTAAAAGAGCGAATCAACACCTAAACATTTTTCAAAAGAAGGTAAGGGCTTCAGGAAGCTTTTTCCCAGGTAACTGCACAGTGTCAGCCTGGAGCACCAGTAGCTCTATTGTTCCAACCCAGACCTCCATTTTAGTTGTCACATCCACCCCAGGAGATTTCCTTTGGTTTGAGGGTGGCCATCTATGGTCTTGTGGTATCTTCGAAAAGCTTTGTCATGGAATTGAAAATAGTCATTTATTCATCTCACAAAATAGTATTAGTATTTTCCTTAACAGAGAAATGTCCTTTCAAGGTAGCTAATTTTTATTTAATTGAGCTATCTAATCCCTCTTCTAGAGCCCCTGGTTTTCAGAATTTCCTGACAACTAAGGGATGGTGTCAGAGCATAAACTATGAAGCCAGAAGATCTAAACCAGATGCAAAATAGAATGTTGAATAACTGATAATTGCAGGGTTTCCCCTAGGCTGATTTTCTATAAAATGGGAAAGATAATAATCCCTGCCCTAATCACAGGCCTACTGTGAGGATGCATACAGGGAAGAGCACATAAAATTCTGAGTTACATAAATCTTAGGAGTTACTGTATAATAGAAAATATTTCCTAGATACTAAGCATGAGTATACATTCTAGGATCTTCAGTCTATTTTTCTAGGAAAGTAGTGACTGCCTGGACTTTTATTCATTCTTCAAATTCCAGACTCTCTTAGAGATTCTTTCTATACAGGAACAAAGTTCAGGCAATTGCTTTCAACCTCCAGGATATGCATGCATCATAGTTATAAGAGCAATGCTGGGCCATGACCCACTTGGACACCTTAGTATATCCAAGATCACACCCCTGAATCATACAGAGGGAACTGAACCCATGTTCAGGACACCTTTTGTTCTAATAATTTATTCCGTCATCTTAACACCATAAATAAGTCCTGTCATTAATAATATGTTACATAATTCTAGTGGAAAGAAAACACCCAAAAAGGAAAAGAAGAAACTCTCTCACAAAACCTTTTATGCTTAGCCCTGTCAAGATTCTTCCTTATTTGAATAAATACATCTTATCAGTATTACCCTATGGCAAATTTCTCATAAAGTAGTTTTTGTCAAGTTGTCTACATGAGAGTACAGCAAGATGTGGTCTAAAGTGTGATCTTTAGGATTCACATAAAGATTATTTTTACCTACTGTCCTGAGTTACATGTAATTAGGTATGTGTGTGAGATGTGAGGGATACTATATTCTGTTAATAAAAAAGGAGCAAACCACTAAGAATTTATATGTAATAAGACAGCATACACAATATGGGGTCTAGAGCAAAAGTTGATACCGTCTCCTTATGGATGTGTAACAGATGACTGTCAAGCCCACAGGAGGAAAGATGAAGGTCTTCGGGCTTCACCCCAATACTCTGCCTACCCCATCCGGCCTTCCAGCTGCTAATGTAAAACCAAAACCACTGAGTTTCCATCTCTTGTTTTTCCAGGGTCCCATATCAAGACTCACTGAGTAGTTTTATGAATGCAGTCTCATCTAGTGTTGCTTAGGAGTTCCAAATCTGGCAGAGTAGTCTCCAGTTCCATTATTGCCAGAGCTTTCTGTGGCAGTGGAATGGAGTGAAACCAGTTGTGAATAATAATAAATATTTATTTAGTAAATATAATTTATTAGAATATTTTGTTTTTATTGAATATATATATTTTTTTAACATCAAATATAAGGTTATTAAACTATAATCCATTATAATTATTAAACATACATAAGTGCTGTGCCAGGATCTGTTTCTCTAAGTTTCCACTATGGATTCTTCCCTTTCTCTAAGTTCATACTTTGGTCTCTTTGGGATAATAATAATAAATGCCATTAGTTTGTAGACACTGCCAAATGCTTAAAAGTCAGTACTTATTGAGTATTTTCAATAACTTGGTGAGATCTTTGGTTTAGATCTTTGATTTGCCAAAGGTCTCATATATGAGAAATCTAAAAAACTGGAATTTAAACCCATATTTGGCTGGTAACAAACATTTTTTCTTGTTTGAAAATTCCTACATTTTCCCCCAAGTTACATATCATCTTGCCCGAGGAAGAGCATCCTCAAATGCAATCACCAGAGAGAACAGCAAACTCAATAATGTCTGTCAAAACATCCTTGCAGCCTGCAAGATTGACAGACTTTATCGAGTTCGCCATTCTCCCTGGTGATTGCATTTGAGGACATGACCATGAAAGACTCTGGAATCTGGACACCAAACTGACGGTTACAGAAGGGAGGGGGATGGCGGGGATGGGGTAACAGGGTGACGGGCATTAAGGAGGGCACGTGTGGTGAAGAGCACTGGGTGTTAC
Source organism: Neomonachus schauinslandi (assembly GCF_002201575.2). Taxonomy (NCBI): domain Eukaryota; kingdom Metazoa; phylum Chordata; class Mammalia; order Carnivora; family Phocidae; genus Neomonachus; species Neomonachus schauinslandi. Next base: position 37,905,947 of record NC_058409.1, on the reverse strand, counting down.
ACACAACTAATGAATCGCTGAACACTACATCAAAAACTAATGATGTATTATATGTTTGCTAACTGAACATAATAATAAAAAAAAATCCTTGCAGGGATTTAAATGAAAAGGCCAGCTTTTCATGTTGGGAAACAGTTAAATGCAATGTTAAGTGTGAGAACGTGGGGGTTTTACAGAAATGGTTGAAATTCAGTTCCGTCACTATGTGACCTCCCTCAATCTTTTCTTCTCTCTTTATAGTAAATCACAGGATATAAAACCTACTTTGCAAAAGTGTTATGTGAGGGACCTTGCTCATAAACAATCTATTAATGATCCCAGTTAACAGTAAGCACTTAAAAATATTAACTATTATATTATTATCCCCGCATATTTCAGTGATTACTTAATTATCCTCACAATGAAGATGTGACCAATTCTGAGCCAGTATCACTGCCCCAGCCAGAGAAATGTCCATCGGTCGGTGGCAGACACAGAAGCAGAACCAGTTGGCTCTGGCTGTGTAATGGGGACGCAGTGTACTTACAGATGCTGGCACATCGAGAGGGGTTGTTTCTGGGGTGCTGTTCTCTTCACACCTCCCTTCACTGCGTATGTGCGTATTAGTTTGGCGTATTCTAAAACAGAGCAGAGGAAATTAAAAAGATGGAAAAACTGACAGTTATGATGAGAAAAGAAAACAAACAAGGATCAAAGGGGTTGACATGTGGGCATCAAACCAGAACTGAAATTACAAGTAGGACCTGGGATCTGAATTCAACTATTTCCCAGTAGGAATCACCCAGGTTTTGTCTCTCTCTCTTCAGATTCAGCCCCAGATTCGTTCCCCAGTCCTGGATTCATTTCATCACCTTTCATTCACCTATATACTCATGAAATTGTTCAATGTTAGAAATAAACTTGGATGGGCGCCTGGGTGGCTCAGTTGTTAAGCATCTGCCTTCGGCTCAGGTCATGATCCCAGGGTCCCAGGATCAAGCCCCGCATTGGGCTCCCTGCTCAGCAGGAAGCCTGCTTCTCCCTCTCCCACCCCCCCTGCTTGTATTCCCTCTCTCACTGTCTCTCTCGCTGTCAAATAAATAAATGAAATCTTTAAAAAAAAAAAAAGGAAAGAAACTTGGAGACCGTCTATTCCAGAAGCCATTATTTTACGGATGGGAAAACTGGATCCCACAGAGAAGCTTCATTTTACTGAGTACCTATAATGTGGGATTACAAAATACAATACATATATATAATAAAAATATGTAAAATGCATATAGAATATAGATTTTATAAAATACAATAATATGTAATCATACAGGTCGAGTTTTATAGCTGGAAAAAATCTTAAAAGGTATGAATTTTAATGCCTCTCTCTTAAATATTTCATATCAAACATCTGCTTGTTTGCTTCTGGTGATGGGAAACTCACTGTCTATCAAGGCAGTTTGACTTGTCTTTGGACATTGCTCAAGTTGAAATGGCTTCCCTCTAAGACCACAGAAACCAATACTGTTTCCTCTTGCCTGGGACAGCCTGGATCCTCCCTCTATAATATATACTACCAGTTCCTTTAGCTAAACATTCCAACCTGAGCCATGCTTTATTAATATTTTTACCATTGAAGTTTCTGACTCTAAAGTTCCCTTGACTAAAGTGTCACTTGTTATGGGTTTATACAGTTAATGGAACGCTTAAAGAACACTGGGTGGATAATTTAGGCCCGACATTTACAATAAAGGGAAGTTGAAGAATTTCTGGGCTGAAGATAAGGCATATATAGTAACAAATTCCTGAATGGTTGCATTCATTTCTTAAATGGAGATTTCTTAATTCTTAAAACTCTGTAAGATCCATGGAGGGATTTCAGGAGATTCATGCACCCATAAATATTATGCAGACAAATTGTTAATGTTGCTTCATTTTCTTTTCTTTTCTGGAAAGAGGTAACTTTCTCATCATCAAAGGAACTTTTGATCCCTTGACTACCTTGGATATAACAGTAGTGTAGTGGAGAGAAAAGAGAACTGTATTTAGACCCAAACCAACAGGGTGAAAATCCTGTCTAATCTACTTCCTAGCTTTGTGACTTTAAACAAGTTACCTGGACTCTCTGAACCTTAGATTCACCCTCTGTACAGCAAAGATAATAGCACTCATAGCATGTAGTGAGGATTCAGCAAGAGAGTGAATGTGCGAGTGTCTTACAGATGTGAGAACACACAAAGCACTCATATTCAGATGTTATGCTAAGTGTATAAACTGCAGAATGTCCCATCCTCACATTCTGGGCTTTGCTTATCGTGTCCCCAGAAGGCAAGAACATACACGGACTACAGTGTAAATATGGGTCGGGTGGGAGTGGGATGGAAGAGTCAAGATTTGTCACCACGCTTTCACTTAAAGCTGGTAAAATGTGAGGCAGGTGAATGGAGGTGAAGATAAGACAGTATTTGAGCAGAAAAGCAAAAAGCTAAAACCCATAACGACAGTATTAAAACAAATCCCTCATATGTAATTTTAAATAAAAATGGCAATTCAATTCTTCTTAAAAACCCAGTGAAGCCAGCTAGCTCAGAGAATGGCCTGCACTTCCTCAGTGGAAAAAGTGAATCTGAGAATGATGAGATAACATGGCCACAGATGCACAGACAGTAATAAATCTGAGTGCCCACACCAAGTCCACCATTTGCCATTTGTTCCAGGGGCTTTCTCTTGAATGAGACCACTTCTGCTCCAAGAAGAAGACTTGGAGAGGTTGGAAAATATGTGACTAACCGGTAGCCAGACGGCCCAGGAGAGATTATTGGCCAGGCGGACTCAACACAGCAATGATTCTCAACTTTTTTTCTTTTTACACAACGCGTGGACGATGTTCGCATTCCCATGACTGTACATGGGCTAATAGAGACTTTCTCTAATTGTTGCAACCCCACCACTTTTTCCTTTCTCTTCCACTCAGTAAAGTATATAAGCAACTTAATCAAAAGGATAGCCTCCAATCCTCTCTATTTTATATTTGAATAAGATCATCCACAAAATTTGAATTTTTAACTGCTATGATTAGTAAATTGGTGCAACGTACCTCCAATTGGTATGAATGCAGTCCTGTGGGTCGACACCATAGTTAAGAACCTCTCCACTTGAAGATATAGTACAACATGTATACTTACAGGTTTTCATGACAGAGCATGCAGGGATTGTTGTATGTCTGGCCATCATCACCACAGACAGGCTGTAAATTCTTTGGGCAAAGGTAACCCATCTTGGGCAATACTCGGTAATGTTTGCACATCTCAGAATCCTGAAGAAGTAAAACATATATCAGATTTACTCAATGGCACTCAGGAATGGAAAAATCTTTTAATTTCCTCAGTCACATCTGAATAAAACATTAGTAAAGGAACTGTAATATAGGTCATAGAAACTCACTATTTAAAAATCAACCAACACACTTATAAATAACTCATGACTCAAGGTACTCATAATGGAATGTAGAAATGTTTTAAACTGAATGATAATAAAAATATAAACTACCAAATCACAGCAGCTAAAGCAGTGATTTGAAGGAAAGTTGTAAATAAATACATAATTGGCAAAGAAGAAAGCTTTAAGATCAATGATCTAAACTTCCATGTCAAGAAGCTAGCAAATGGGGGCTCCTGGGTGGCTCAGTTGGTTGAGCGGATGCCTTCGGCTTCAGGTCATGATCTCGGGGTCCTGGGATGGAGCCCCAGGTCAGGCTCCCTGCTCGGCGGTGAGCCTACTTCTCCCTCTCCCTCTCCCTGCTCCCCCCCCACCCTCGCTTGTGCGCGCGCTCTCTCTCTGTCAAATAAATAAATAAAATCTTAAAGAAGCTAGCAAATAATAAACAAATTAAGCTCAAAGAAAATAGAAGAAAAGAATAATACAGAAGAGAAATATATGAAATAGAAAATGACAAAGCAAAACACTGGTTGTTTGAAAAGATTAATAAATTGAAAAACCACTTGCAAAATCGATAAAAAGGCAAGAAATATACATTACCAATATTAAAAATAAAATGGAGGTTTCACTGTATATAGATATAAAAGAATAATGTGGAAATGTTATAACTATATGCCAATAAACTTGACAACTTAGATGAAATTAAAAAATTCCTTCAAAACAACTTTCTGAAACAAAGAAATAGAAAATCTAATAGTATCATATCTGTAGGTATTCTTTCCAGAGGCATAAAGAAGTACTTGTTTGTTAGTTTGTTTTGATAAATAATTCAAACATCCAGGGGTGCCTAGGTGGCTCAGGCTGTTGAGTGGCTGACTCTTGGTTTTGGCTCAGGTCAAGATCTCGGGGTCACGAGATGGAGCCCCGCTTTGGGCTCATGCTCAGCGTGGAGTTGGTTTGGCCCTCTCCCTCCCCCTCTGCCTCTCTTCCCAATATTTATTTTATTTGAAAGAGAGAGAGAGCGCGCGTGCACACACACACACATATGCATGTGCATGCAAGTGGGGAGAGGGGCAGAGGAGGAGGGAGAGGGACTTTGAGAGGTGGTTGGAGCCAGGGTCTGCTCTGAAGGTGAAATCAACCATAATCGGTTCAGAGTTGATAGACTATGTAAGAAAATACTAAGGATATCTCTCCCTCTCTCTCTAAAATAAAATTTAAAAAATCCAGTGGACTGCTTTAGAATATGGTGAGTTCCATATTGGTAGATATTCAGGGAGAATTTAGACAAGCACCTTCTATGAATCACTGGCAAAGGTAGGAATGAACCAGATATATCTTTAGCATTTTTTTTCAGGTATCTGCTGCTACAAGGTTCAAAACTACTAGGATAAAGCATTACAAAGAAGCAACAACAGGCTTCTTTGTACAAACTTTTTTTTTTAAGGGTACAAACTCTCACTTATAAGATGAGTAAGTTCTGGGGGTGTAATGTACAGCATGGTGATTATAGCTAATCATTCTGTATTATACACTTGAAAGTTGGTAAGTGAATAAATCTTAAATGTTCTCACCACACACACACAAATAGTAATTATGTGAGGTGATGGTGGTGTTCGCTGACACTATGGTGGTATCATTTTGCAACCTAAAAGTGTATTAAATCAACACACTGTACATATTAAATTTACACAGTGTTATATGTCAATTATATCTAGAGGAAAAAAGAACAGATTTGGTGAATAGTTTCTCTCCATGCTTACAGGATTCCTAGGGTAGCATCTAGTTTACTAGAAATCTGTAATTAGTATATATTTCACTAGGGCAACTCATCTACTATCCTACTTAAATTTGGCAAATAATAAGATTAAATTCATGTTTGATACTTTTTTTTCTGGGTCATCAGACTAGATGCTAAAGTTTCACTTTTATTTTATTTTTTATTTTTTTTAAAGATTTTATTTATTTATTTGCGACAGAGAGAATGAGAGACAGAGAGCATGAGAGGGAGGAGGGTCAGAGGGAGAAGCAGACTCCCCGCCGAGCAGGGAGCCTGATGCGGGACTCGATCCCGGGACTCCAGGATCATGACCTGAGCCAAAGGCAGTTGCTTAACCAACTGAGCCACCCAGGCGCTCTAAAGTTTCACTTTTAGAGGCCAATTTGATATGCTACTTCATGAATATACTTCATGAATATGCTCTTATTCCCTTTCCTCCTTTCTATTCCTCACTTTGGCAAAGCTCTAAAAAAGCAAACCTGTTAGGCTAATGTACACTAAGGTGTATGTTACTGAAGGACATCAGCTTGTATTTTGAATAAACAAGTTTAACCACTGTGAATCGCTAATTAGTGGAATTTCACGGGTGTGAAAATGCTCCGGGCACCCCTCTTTAGGCTATTGGGAAGAGGGTTGATTTGGGGAGGGGGAGAGACAGGAAGCTGGGTGAGGAGTCTTTTTGGCCTGCTGAAATTACAGAACTGAGGCTCCTAACTACTTATCTGACCATATGTGCAATAAGCCACATTCATGATACACCCACGTTTTAAAATTTCAATAATGTACTAAATTGGCTTGGAACAGGGCTAATAATCTAAAAGAGCACATAATAATGCACTGATGAGACATTCCCAGAACTCTCACTGAGCTTGGAACTACACACAAAGGGTTTGGAGCTACACTGAATTCGCCTTTCCAAGGCCTCTTTATGGAAATGAAGCTCATGGGTGGTGGGGGGGGGGCGGGGGGGGGGGAGGGCAGATTGGCAACAGACCCCAAACAAATGCATCAACTTAATAAGCTTTTCAGGAGTAGTCATTCTTACCAGAAAAGAAGTGTAGGAAGTTGGGCTGTTTTCGTCCATAGATCTAACGTGGAATGATTTCTCTTGAATTCTTGCCCTTTCCAAAGCTTCTTTTTGACTACAGAAGAAGACGAAAAGTAATTTAAAGTTATAGCCACAAAGACTAGCGCCTGTAACTTCCAGTGGAAGCTATGCCATCCTAAATAAAATATGATAGAACCGCAGAACATTCAACCAGAGGATGATGTAAAGAAAAGTACACAATGGGGAACTGGTTGAGAGCACTCATCACTTACTAGATGTATGACCTTGGACAAGTTGCTTAAATGCCTTGAGCTTATCTTTTCTAGAACTTAAAAAGAGGGTAGTATTGGTAATTCCTGTCTCCAGGAATGTACTACAAAGAGCTAAAAAAATACTGATTATTACAATTGTGTTCACAGTGTTTCCATAACCATCGTCATCAGTATCCATCATGTCCATTGGTCCCCAAATATAGTTGTTCATCAAAATAACCTAGAAACCCCTTCTAAACAACAAATTCCTTAGCCCTGATTTTTTTGCCAAGTACATTTTGGGGGGTAAAAATTTGTTATTTCGGAAAAAGATTTTTCTGTTGTCTGATCCAGTTGTGGAACAAAGATTTGGAAGATTTTCTTGTAGTTATGATCCTGAGAGTTGACAAAAGTTTTATCCAGTGACACAGCTAGTAAATATCCTGGTTAGAATTCACATATGGATTTCCTGTCTCCTATATCAAGTGTTCTCAACGTAAGGGCCTCGAATCTAAAGACTTATTTTAAGGACGCCATGGATTCATGAGCACACATTTATTTAATCGGCAACTTCTAAAGATGCTGTTCCCATGGGTCCTGTCCCCATGCTTTAATAAAAACACCTTTTGCACTGAAAAATAAAAATGAAAATAAAAAATTTAAAAAAATAAAAACACAATTCCCCCACTAGCTGGAGGGGTAACAGGATCCTCTTACTCACATGATCGTTCTGCACATGTGGCACTTGTTTTTGTATAATTTTCCATCAGCACCACGCACGAGGTCATTCTCTTGAGTGCACATGAGCCGGTCATTCCTCACGTACTGCCGAAAGTTACTGCACTCGTCCTAGAAAATGAGAAAGGGGAAGTGAACAGGATTTTTCCCCTTTCTAAAACTTGGTCTTAGAAAGTCCTTTCTTAGCTCTGACCTCAGACTCACTGCCCTTATCCTGGCAATGGAGGCCAAGGAACGCCTAGACTTTAAAATTTCCAACCCCACTTCATTCTGAACTTTTCTTCCTGGGTCCTAGAAATGCAGAGCGGAACACTTAATAGATCATGTCTCCCTCACCCTTTCCTTCCTAGCTTCCTTCCTTCCCCTCCTTTTCCACATGAGCTGTACTGTTTTTTTTTTTAAGATATTTAAAAAATTTATTTGTCAGAGAGAGAGAGCACGAGCACACAAGCAGGAGGAGCGGCAGGCAGAGGGAGAAGCAGGCCGCCTGCTGAGCAAGGAGCCTGATGTGGAACTCGATCCCAGGATCCTGGGACCATGACCTGAGCCAAAGGCAGACGCTTTAACTAACTGAGCCACCCAAGCATCCCACAGGAGCTTTACTCTTGACCAAACGACAATATCACAGGAATCTAATGCCACAAATATGATTATCACTGCAAAGGACTGAATGAAGATGTCTTCTTTGCAGGCTTGAAAAGTAAATAGAAGAGGCAGCATCATGCATACACACTACTGATTTGTTGATGCTGAGAAAGCTATCTGGAGGAAACAGGAAAAAAAAGACATCAAGGAGAGAAGCTAAAGGGGAGGCTTTATAATTAGTATGTTACCTGAATTGTAAAAATCAATGTCAACAAGCTACCCGAAGCCTCATTTCACATTTATGTCAGAGGAAAGCATGCAGTTGAGGTGAAAGAATTTTACACTCTATTTTTTCAATCTATATTTCTCCCAAAGAGGAGAGCAATATTTGATGTACACTGAGGGCAAATTCTCTACAAAACTGAGAAAAATATTAAACTTAAAGCCAGACAAAAATGTTGTTATAACCAAAATGAAATATTAGCAAAGTCTATTTTCTTTGAAGCAAAACATTGGCATTTTTATTATCCAAAAAACCAGAGGAGAATGTCAGATTCTGAGGATGAAAGGCAAAATAGTTATCTTCGCATCTTTTAAGAAATGACCTTTGCATCATCTGAGGGCTTGGCACTTGATTTTTCTTCGTCATTCTTTTTTCTTTCACTAGCTTCTCGCTCACTGCAGAATAAAAAAGGATAGGATTGTTTTTTTTATAGGGTTCTTACTGAGTTTTTTTGTTTGTTTGTTTTTACTGAGCTTTTTAAATGAAGTATTTCTCTAATTCTAAACCTTAGCAAATCTAACACTATTTTCTCATATCTGAAAAAAATACCTAAAATACTTTTTTTTTTTCTTTTTTACTAATGAGTCTTAACTGTTGGAATTATCATAGTGCATTGTGGCAATGCTATCGACTTCCATAAATTCGGTTACTACACTGTCATCCAGAGTGCTATGCTTAATAAAATATTTTATTAATAAAATATTTTATTAAGGAAAAATACAATGTATTTTTCTCTCTCATGTAGAGTTGCTTCCTTCCTCCTTTCTCTTTTCCATATTCAATTAGAACTGAACTTTCCAATATTGATTTTCTTTATGTAGTTATATTGCTTCAAGTTTATAAATGTTTGAAGCATATTATCTCCTTGAATCACTACGAAAAGTCTATCATGTAGAAATTGCTGCCTTTACATAAAAGAGGAAGAATGTGGTTACTCAGCTGACGGACTTCTCTGAAAGCCCGGGATTTGGGCACCATACAACAGCTGTCTCCCTGTCCCAGATGCTCCGGGTATGATTACGCTTCTCATCATCAAAGGAAACATTTCTTGCGAGAGTGTTCTGGAAGCTCACTGTCCTCTTCTAAAGGGAAGGCTTTGTCTGTTTTTCATGTGCAATGCCCAGGGCCTTAAGTTTTAAATTAAAAAGAACCATCTCCTCGCAAACAAGCAAAACCCATCAAATTGGTCGATAAACCTCTTCACGTACAAGATGCTCTGACACATAGCACACTTGTTGATGTGCATCTTGCCATCTGGACCCTGAACAGGGTTGTTTTCTCTGGTGCAGATAAACTTCCCCTCTCTCACCATATTCCGGAATTCATGGCACTGATCCTGCCAAGAGAAACAGAAAAAAGATGTTACCATGATAGTCTGAGCTCTAAAATTTAGAACATAATTTGTGAGATATAAGCCCATAATACTTGAGGGGGGAAATAAACATCTAGAGAAAACAGAATTTTAGGGATGGAATGTGTTTTAAAGGCTCTTTATTCAATATCTGCGTAGGAAGTTAGAATCCTCTCCATAGTGTCCCTCTCAAATAATGACTTTGTCTGGTGGAATTTCACGACTGCCTAGGGCAGCCTCTACTGTGTTAATGCAATTTTTAGCAGGCTGAGCCCCAAACCTGTCTCCCTGCAGCCTCCTCATTACTCCACACATAAGTAAGCCCTGAAATGAAATGATAGACGCTCTGTTCCTCAAGAACAAAATAATATTTTATTATATGCCAGGCATTTTGTTGTTTGCTAAGAGCACACAAGATAAACACTCATTATCCTCATTTTATTGATGATAAACACTCATTATCCTCATGTTATAGGTGAGAAAATAAGGCTCAGAGAGATTAAATAAAGTCAATGTTGGAATTGTGATCAGAAATCGGGTAACAAGCCTTGTTATTTTCTGTGCTTTTACCTGGCAGAGAATAAAACTCCTAAACACTTGTAAAAAGATAAAGCTGCCTTTTATATTCACTGAAAAATAAGAACCTTAAAAAGAAGGCAGTGAAAATGAATCCACAGGATCTGCCTCTGATGAAATTTTTGGACATCTACAGAAATTTGTCATTAACTACCTGTAAGCTCAAAGAGCCAAAGGAAATATATGGGAAAATCACCTTGAAAAATACTGCTAGTGACGTGGATGGCAGTTAATCTTCCTTCTTTCTTTCTCCTTCCTTCCTTCCTTCCCACCTTCCTTCCTTCCTTTCTCTATCTCTTTCTTTCTTTTGAGAGATTTTATCTATTTATTTTAGAGAGAGAGAGAGTGTGAGTGGGGGGGAGGAGCAGAGGGAGAGAGACAAGCAGACTCCGCGCTGAGCATAGAGCCCGACACGGGGCCCGATCCCGTGACCCTGAGATCATGACCTGAGCCGAAATCAAGAGTCAGACGCTCAACTGACTGAGCCAGCCAGGTGCCCCTATCCTTCCTTCTTTAAATTGTGATACCCCTGAACAACTCCAGACCTACTTTTATTTGCACTATTAAAAATGTTCTCTGGAATACTTGATCAAAATACTAAATGTCTCACAGCCATCATTTTTGGAAGTTGCTAGAATTATTTCATTTTCCAGCTATACAAAATCCCACTTACATATGTGTTTATGATAGCACCCATCTGCCTGTACTTCCATCTTTGCTTTATGGGTGCAATCTCTGGCTCTTCTTATTATGACCTGTGTGTAGTTAACTTATCTGAGTTTTTCTCAACTGAAAAACTGGATCAATACCACCTACTGCATAGATTTTGGGAAGGCTTATTTATTTTTTATTGACATATAATTGATATTAGTTTCAGATACACAACATAGTGATTTGATATTTGTATACTTTGCAAAATGGTCACCCCAATAAATCTAGTTACCATCTGTTACATACAGAGTTACTACGTTACTGACTGTATTCCCCATGTGTACATTATATCTCCCTGACATTTACTCTAGAACTGGAAGCTTGTCCTGGGTAGGTGGTCAGTATGGATAAATATTATTATGATTTGTCCCGCATAACTGACCACCTGGATCTGCATGTACTCCAGCAGGCTAAGGAATGTTGTTTGTTAGACTCATGCTGTGTGAATAACCTTGGGAGCCTGGTTGTTTGAAATGTATTATCTGGCCTCCAGATGGCCCTTCTGTTCTGGGTGCCAAGAGCTACAAATCTTGTCTCACACCCCTTCCTGCTCAAGGCTGGACTGGCCCCCTAGAATGGAATCTGGGAGGGGAGGCAGACAGACAAAGCCCAGGCTCCTTGACAATACAGAAACATGGTAACATAGAATTGCAGCTCACAGCAAACTGCAGGTAGGCAGACAAATGTTTAATTTCAAACCCTATTATTTGCCCTATAAATATGGCTCTATGGGGAGGGTCGGTTGGAAGTCTCACCTGAGGGGAGGATGCTCAGCTCAGGCCTCTCAGCGGGGACTCCAGCCTGGCTGTTCCCATAGGGCTTCCCCAGCTAATGAGGTTGAATGTTCTAAGTATCTGATGTGATGTAACTTTGCCTTACTCTCATTTATTGCCTACTATTACTTTCATCTATGTGTAGATTCTTTTCTTCTTCTGTTCCTATTAGGTTTCTATAATAATAATAAAAAACTTTTTCCTTTTTGAAACTGAAACACAGCTGTTGTGAATCTTTTGTTCAGAGCAGCAGGTTTAAATATGATGATGCCTGTGATTTGTAAAAAATTTAACTTTGCAGATGTAGGTAAGACCATAGCTCTCTTTTTGCCACACAAACACACAAAATGTCTGGACATTTTTAATATATGAATATATAGAATATTTTTTGTTTGAAATTTCTAAAATAGATGTTAAAAAAAGAAAAATATTGACTAAGATTATAAATAGAATAGATGGCCAGTAGAGATGATTTGAATTTATACAATAAAATCTTATCTCAAGGCCATTCATTTACCAAAATGCATAACAGATATTCCCGACATATATTTTTTAAAATGAAAATTACTATTAATGGTTCATTTTGTAAGTCAGTATAGACCTAATGAAAAGTTCCCTCATTAACATTCATTAACAGGAAAACTTTCCTGGGGAGACTTCACGATTTCTCTTTTCTAACTGGAGTCCATTGATGGATTAGAAGAGATTGTGCTGTGTCATATTCTATGTGTTAGTGTTGTAAAGCATTGAACATTATTTTTAAAGCCCTAATTGAATACAAGACGGCACTGGAATGCCATGTCAAGAATTTATCATCTGGAGCTCTAAGTTTTTGATATTTGCTTTCTTATTTGTAGTTTTGGTGTCTATTTGCTTAATTATTTGTTTTAAAACTTCAGAGAAGAGGAGCGCCTGGGTGGCTTAGTCGGTTAAGCATCTGACTCTTGGTTTCGGCTCAGGTGGAGCTCTCACGGGTCGTGAGATGGAGCCCCATGTTGGGCTCTGTGCTCAGTGGGGAGTCTGCTGGAGATTCTCTCCCTCTGCCCCTCCCCCTACCTACACACACATGTTCTTTCTCTCTCCCTCAATAAATGAATAAATAAATAAATAAATAAATAAATCTTTAAAAAAAAATAAAACTTCAGAGAAGAAATCTACTTCATCATAACAATAGCTTGGCGATGGTCATTGGTCCTACAGATAGGTGGTAATTACACCAGAGTTGCTTTCAGAGCACTGAAATAGCATGCTATTTCTTTGCAAGATCTGGCCATGCTTTCCTGTTCATCATTATATACACAATGAGTGGGACAGAGTAGGCATTCCATAAATATTTGCTGAATGAATTAACCTTACCCCCAAGCTTCCAGCTTTAGGTATTAGTACATCTAACACACACTACCTGGTTTTCATTGCTCTTTTCTCCTGTGTTTCTCAAGTTGTCCTGCTCTTTCTTTTTTCTTTCAGCTGCTTCCCTTTCCCTTGAAAGAAAAATGGAAAAAAACATTTCAACCAAAGTGAACAAACACCTCATTAATAATTAGATCTGTTTTTAAAAAGAAGTCATTTTCTCAAACTGATGAGAAATGATTATCAAACTTTAATATTTGCAGTTAAAGGCTCATTTTTGAAAATACTCACAGTTTGTCCTTACACATAGCACACTTATTGCCGTGTGTCTTGCCATCCAGACCCTGGACAGGGTCACTTTCTCGGGTGCAGATAAGTTGTCCGTTTTTTACTTGGCTTCTAAACTCATCACACGTGTCCTAAAAAGAAGGAAATTGGGCTTGAAAATCTGAAGATTTTGATTTGAGAGTCAGGCAGCCACTTAACCTTGCTGGGAGGCGGTACAATGACCTACAAACATGTCCACATCCTAACTCCTGGGGACTGTAAACATGGAGCCTGACATGATAAGGACAAATTAAGGTTGAGGATAGAACTAAGACTGCTAATTAGCTGCCCATAACATGGAGAGATTATCCTGAATTATCTGGGTGGCCCAGTGTAATCACAGAAGTTCTCATGAGAGAAAGAGGGGGGCAGGAAAGTCAGGATCAGAGTGAGGCAGCATGAAAACAATTCAACTGGCCCCTGCTGATTTAAAGGTGGCCACGAGCCAAGGAACGCAGGCAGCTCTAGAAGTTAGAAAAGACTACGAAACAGATCTTCCCTAGAGCCTCCACAGAGAGAATTTGCGTTGTGTTAAGCCACTGTTGATAGTAATTTGTGACAGTAGCTGAGCCTCATTCTCCTCATCTATAAAATAAAGTTAAAAAATGTATTTGACCAGGTTGTTCAGACAATGAAATAAACTACTATTTGTAAAAGTGCTTTGCAATATGTTAGACTGAAAGATTTCCATTTGGCATTAAATTTCTCCATTGAACAAGTTACCAGCAATATTGACATGTATGATGACTTCTGATCTTCTTAGGGCAAAGATCTTGGTTGGCAACATTGACGTTCTCTTTCCATATTTTTGATTGCCAAGGGTTGACTTACAGAAAGATCATTCTTGTTAAAATCTAGTTAATGACTCACTTTTTCTGATGCTGATTCAGTCCCATTTGATCTGTAGCCAGAATGTTTATTTTCTTCCTCTGCTTCTCTTTCCCTGGAAGAGAAGAATCAATAGTCATCCTGTTAACCCAGACTCAGGTTTGGAAGTAGCCTGAGAGTTTGGGTATCCGAAACCACCTCCTTCACAGAGGATCTCTGTGCATCCCTGAGGTGGACAGTCAGCTTGGTTATTAGGAAGCTTCCTCATCACAGGGTACGTATGATGGATATTATATGTAGATCAACTCAAGTAATTTCAAAGTCTCCTTTATTTGTGTCCAGATTTATCTCTGTCTAATGTCTGCCCTTCAGCCTTACTTCATTCACAATCCCAGGACAACACAGAACGGGTTTGCTGAATCCATTATCTCTTCTTGATATTAACCCATCAAATATTTACAGGCAAGTTTCAGGTCTTAAGCCCAGTGTCCTCATCTTTTCATCATTAGTTGTGGTTTTTAATTCACCACCAACTCACCATTCTAGTGCCTTGACAAGTAAGGCAACCCATTAGAATATTATTTCTTAAAGTATGGAGCCCAAGATAGAAAGAAGACAAGTAATCTAGAAAGTACCTTAGGATCATTTTTTTTTTTAAATCTCTTACCTTTCTGATAAAATATTTATTTCAATGGTCCCCAAAGTTTTCATGTGCATTAAGAAACACTGAGATTTTTAAAAATTCAGATCCACTGACCATCCCAACATGTTTACTGACAAGATTGAGACTGGGACTCTAGCCTGGTTTTTAATGAGCCAGGTCATTCTGATGCAGTTGGCTCAAGATCCAAATATTTCAAAACTCTAATATACTTATATCTCTTTCAAAGTTTCATTTGGTTTTGTACACAAAACAAACATGTGTATGAATGTACATAACATGAATATATACATTCTTTTTAGGGAGTTCCCTTTGTGTAGTAAAGTGGTAGTAAAACATATCCTGAAGATTCAAACATATATAAAGTCATGACGTTTTATCAAGTACTATTGGAAAAAGAGGGTATTGTAATGATTCAGTTTAGTGGAATTCTAGTGATAATCATGGCTCTGATCAAAAGCCTCCAGTGACCTCTGATCACACATAGAATAAAATCCAATGTCCTTCTCTTGGCCTAAAAAGCCTTATTTGATCTCTCCAAACTCATTTTCTGCGCAATAATTTTGAGACATGATGACCTCCTTTCTGTTTCTTGAGCTTGGCAATTTTACATCTTCAGAAATTTGCATTGATTTTTGCTCTGCCTGAAACTTTCTTCCTCCAGATGTCCAGATGATTCACTTCACTCACTTTTTACAGGTATCCCTCACATGTCAGGCCTGCCCTGAACACCATAAACAAAGCAGCAACTGCAATCCCTTTCTGTTGCTTCACTCTCTTTTATTTTCCTATCACTATCTGGCTTTGTGCTATGTAGTTATTTCCTTATTTATTTATAAATAAATAAATTATAAATATTATATTAATATTTATATATTAATATAATAACTATATATTATATTATATTATATATATAATATATTATAATATATATTATAATATATATTATATTACATTATATAATATATATTATAATATATATTATAATATATATATTATATTATAGTTCCATGGCAGGAACTTTTTGTTGTTCACATCAAGAATGCTTGTCCATGAGTAGTGCCTGTTACATAGCAGAGAGTCAAAAACCATTTATTGTCAGATGAGTGATTTCCAAAGATCATAAAAAATATTCCATTTGTGTTGTGTTTTGTTAAATACTCCAGATAAGTATCTTACAAGATAGATGACACTGATAACAATGGCAAAATTTTATCTTCACTCCCCCCATGAGACCTTGAACTTAAAAAAAAATTCAGGTTTTCTCATCTGTAAAATGCAACATTTGCACTAATCAAATTTTCTCACATGGCCTATACTGTCACAAGATTATAATTTCTTTTCAAGGAGAAAGGTGAAACAGGTGGATGTGTGGAGAAGCATTACTTATTAAGTATATACCAATTAAATGCCATAATTAATAGCATTGTGCTATAGGCATCAAATTTTAGAACTACAAGTACCCATCAAGGTCACCTAGAAAACTGCCTTTATATACAGCAGTGGTTATGTTACTTGCCTCAGTAACACAAACCGAGTGTGGCTGAGTTGGATAATAAAGCACTCCAATTCAGTACCATTCACCACGGGAAAACAGAAGCAACACACCCTGGATTATACAATAAATGTGTTGTATACATACAAGAAACAACCCTCTTAAACTATGCTGGCGAACTATCCCAAATGACCTTCACAAAGTCTCCATAGGACTTAGGCATTATATGTTCTAAAGCACAATTATCTACCATGATAGCACTTGTAGGTCACAGAATTATGATAGAAAAAATAGAGTAGGAATCAGACATTGATTAGCTGCCATTGCTAAGGCTTGTTGTTCCTTAGGGGATGTAAGAGAAAGAGACAATACTTGGGAATTAACAAAAACAATAATTTTCCTGGAGGGAGTTGTAAGTAAATGAGAAAGAGCCTGTCATTCAGGAGGAAGTGGTGACTAATTTTTGGACTGCCGGTGGGAAGAAGTACTTACAGTATCTCTTTACACATGGTACACTTATTGTTGTACGACTTGCCAGCAGCATCACGTACAGGATCATGCTCCCGAGTACAACTGAGTTTTCCATTTTGCGTTTTGTCCCGATACCCTGCGCATTGGTCCTGAAAAAGGAGAGGAGAGTAGGTCTCCGGATTACCTGATCTCTTGTATTGCTGTTAAGTTTAACAAACTTAACTCAAAACAGTTTGAGTAAGAAAAGTTCTGATTTACCTCCTCTTATATATAACACCTAGTACTGCTATCTACAGAGAAAGGGGGACTGGAATCACCCATATTCTAAGACGTCAGTTGTCATGGATAATAATATTGCTTTTAAGGTTCTACACAGGGAAATTATCAAACTCGCTGGGATTTAACAGCATGAAGGGTCAGCAAACTATAGCCTACAGGACTAATCTGTCCTGCTGCCTGTTTTTATATATGGGGTTTTATAAATAAAACTTGAAACACACCCTCACTCATTCAGGTATTATGGCTGCTTTCTGACAACAATGGCAGAACTGAACAAAAGCAACAGAGACTATAGGACGCAGAATGTCTAAAATATTTGCTATCTGGCCTTTACAGAAAAGAGAAGTTGCTGACCTCTGGTGTAGATCAAAGGGAGAAAGAAATGTTGGAGGGAAATATAAAGTTATGCAAGATGCCAAGGAAAAGAGGCTTGAGCGAACTGTGGAGCCGAAAGACAAAGGGCCTTACCAGCTCTCGCCCTTGAGAGTGAGGATGTAGCCTCCTTACCGAGAAAGATGGAAAAACAGAATAGCCAGAATTTATCAACAGATGACAGATCTGGAGCAAAGAGATGGTCCTAATATACCAAGGTAGTAAGAAGAGAGCTCAAGTGGAGCCCGATGTGGGGCTGGATCCCAGGACCCTAAGATCATGAGTCGTCTTACACAGTGGTGTTCACACGCTGGAGGAGGGGGTTTACAGGCAATTACTGTCATTCTGACCCTTCAAAATGTCTCAGGAAATGTGCTAAAAACTTGCCTAAATTATTTTATTTTCTCCCTGTAAGAGTGAATAAGGGAAACCAGAGTTCAGTGAGATGCTAATTTATTCCAAGCTGCACAAGTCCTGCGCGGCAGGGGCAGGGTTGTACCCCCAACTATCTGGCTCTGAAAACCCTGCAGTTTCACCATATTATGCTGCCTTGGATCCCAACAGAAAATCTGCCTCTAACCTGGGGCTCCACTGAGGGAAAGAGAGAACAATAAGAGAAAGGAGGAGCGTGAGATGCTGACAGGGAACGTCCCCATGGTGATGTCACTGTCTCTGCCGTGATCAGTTATTGGCCTGAGAGCTACATTCTGTAAAAAGGGGTCAGGAGACTCGGGTGATGTCATCATGTTAATTAGTTCCTTTGTTTAAAGAAGTAAAAAATGCGCCCTAGAGAGATGAAAAATTGCTGAGATATTACCCTACAGTTTCAAGGGGGGAACTGCCCTGTCCTTCCAAGGACATCTTCACACCCAGCATGACGTCCGTTCCCCTTTCCCACAGGTGCCCTTGTCCGTGACTTGCGTCCCCCCTGCCTGTGCAAATTAGAGGTTCTCTCACCTGAGCTTTCCCTCCTCCGCCACCGCCACCGTGGGAACTATGCCCCGTCGCGTTTCTCTGATCTTCATCTTCTTTTCTCTTTCTTTCTTCATCTTCTTTCTGGCTGGAAATTAGAAAGGGGGAGATAGGGAATAATAGATTATAGAGAGTGGGGTGCGTTTCTGCGAGTTCCTCCTCCTGTGACCAAATTAGATTTGTATAGAATTCACCAGCATTTACTGAACAGCTACCACGTTGCAGGCCCTCTGAAAACAGAAAGACGAATTATGTGGAGTCCTTCTTTTTTTTTTTTTTTTGAGTCCTTCTGCCTGGAAAAGCTCTCCCTGTTGTAGGGGAAAACCAAGTACATAAACATAAGCAAGACCACGGGAGCGTTTTACTAGCCCTTCATAAATGCTCACTGTGACTCTCAGCTGGATTCTTCTCAAATACCTCAGAGCCAAGAGGTCCAACAATAATTATCTTTTTCCACCAAATGTGCCCTTGCTCCTGGACTCTCTACCTTCCATGAAGAACAAAACCCTGGAGCTGTCTGCTCCTGCTTCTCAGCTCCCACAGCTGTTGCCGGCATGACACTAATTCCACATCTCACCTTCTCTCCTGTTTCTCTGACTCTAGTTATCGCTCTCAGATTCCTGCAAACCTCTTCTACCACCAGCAGCATTCCGAATCTCAGTCCTTTCCTTCTCTTTGTTCCCTTTGTACTGCCGACATACGAATCTCCCCAAAGGAACCATATTTATGCCACTTACTCTCCTACCTGAAAAATTTTAGCAGCTTCCCACGATATACAGGATTGACTTCAAAGTCCTTGATCTGGCATTCAAACCCAGCAAAGTGGCTAAGTTCTAACGAAACTAAATGACTTGCTCTTTACTGTTGACACGGTTTCCTTACCTCTAGAGCTTTACCTATGCTTTTTCCTTCTTCTCCTCTCATTCCTTCCTGTTCACATCTTATCCAAATTATAAAGTCCAGTTCTACTCCCCCATAAAACTTCCTATAAACTCTCCCTTCCCTGAAGTACTAGAACCCATTGAATACATCATTTATCATTTAGCAATTCCTCCTTCGTATTTTTTTAAAGCTTTATTTATTTATTTTAGATAGAGAGCAGGGGGAAGGGCAGAGGAAGGAGGAGAGAAGCAGACTCCCCACTGAGTGTGGAGCCCGATGTGGGGCTGGATCCCAGGACCCTGAGATTATGACCTGAGCTGAAACCAAGAGTCGGACACTTAACTGACGGAGTCACCCAGGCTCCTAACCTCCTTCCTATTATATGAACTTGTACCCATGTCTATTTCATCCATCTATGTACAATCATTATTCACACTGTACGTTGTAGATGTTCAATAAATGGCTATTGAATGACTGAAATATTTTATGTGTACTTCTGAGCTTTCTGTAAAGAACTATTTTTCATTTTGTGAAAAATGTGATATTTTCAAAAACGTAGGTAGAAAAGTTAGGCTGATAGTAAAATATGTTTATCTTCCCAGAGGTATTTAAAAGATGATGTAGAGAAGGGATCCATCAGACAGCAAAGGACTTAAAATTTTACCAAGAAAGATGTTGTGATCTATTAATAGGTGGGCTCTCCTCCAGAATTTATAGAGAATGTAATACCCTAGTCATATATTGTCTATTTCTAGAATTGTGAATCTTGGTCTTTATAAAGAAAGATTTGCCCGAAAACGCTCTGCAGAGAATCATTGGCTCCCTTTACATGTAAAGAAAGGACAAACACAATAGACATTATCTTCCTGGCTCTCTGTCTCCCCAACTCTGTCACCCCCCGGCAGGGGCCTCATTTGTGCACTCACAAGACAGCTTTACACATGGCACACTTGTTGCCGTGGGTCTTGCCATCTGGGCCACGCACAGGATCATTTTCTCGTGTGCAGAAAAGATTTCCATTTTGCAAAAGGCTCCGAAATTCACTGCATGTATCCTAAAGGAGGAGAAAAGGCAAGAGCGTGGGTATTTTCGTATAAATTACTTTGTTGGATTCCTTCCAAGTGCTTCCCAGTAAAACAGGAACAGAAAATGACCTCTGGGTATTTTTCTTCCTGGCAATTGTTTCATTCAATTCCTACTAAACACACATGACTTAAAAAGAAGATTCTCTTTCTTTTTCCTTGAGATTTAGCCCCCAAATCCAGACTGAATCTGCATCCACACATAAGAAAGAATCCCTTAATAACCTGGGTTCTTGGAGAACTGGCCGCTCATCTTTGATGGGGGCAAGCAAATGACCACAAACCTGAAAAAAATCTACTTGGAATCAACCTTTTTGAAACGAAGAAAATATTATCCTAGAATATTCTAGTGTGCCCAATGTACTATTTTTATTTTCCCCAAAATGCTGGCACCAGAAATAATTAAAGACAAAGTGAGGAACATAACTGATGTGACCCAATGTGGTCATTCAAAACGACATAGTGGGTTAGGAATTACGCTAGATTTGGTGACTGGAGGTCTAGGTTTGAACTCTTTTGTTTTCATTTTTCAACTGTAAGAACTTTGAAATACAAAGATGTGGAATCTGATGCCGACAGTCCCACTGCAACTTCTTCCTTCTCTCTGGGTTTTAAATCTTCCATTTAAAAACACAGGAATGAGGTAGATCAAATGTTTGCAAACTATGGCCTGTAAGCAAACTCTGGCCCACCACCTAGTTTTGTAAATAAAGTCTTCTTGGAACACATCCATGCCCATTTATCTGCATATTACCTGCATATTAGCTGCTTTTACAGCTGTGACAATAGTGTTGGGACAGAGACCAAACGGCCACAACCATTCAAATGTCTACTATTTGGTCCTTTAAGAAAATTCTATCAATTCCTAGATTAGATGAACCTTGACTTCTCTTACATAGGCTTTTGGTAATTCCATGTGTTGTTTTTTTTTTTTTTACAGAGAAACTGCAAAACCTCATCCTTCACTGTGATATTAACCTTCTAGGACAACTACCTTTTCAGCTTCTCTCTTAGCTTTTGTTCTGGATTCAGCTTCTTCTTTTTCTTTTGCTTCTTGCTGGCTGTAGGAGGGGGAGAGGGGAGAATCATTCCTAGCACCCAGTACCTATTATTCTAAAGGGGAAATCTCTCTAGATAGAAATATCTCATTATTTCCATACTTCTACAAACTGAGTTTGGGAGTAGAAAGGTAAATGCACTGCTCTCCATATTGTTTTCTGTTTTTAACTTTGCTTAAAGAATAAGACACAAGCGTCATAGCAAACCAATCAACAAATTTTTAGCACTACGTTCTTCTGGAAAATAAAGATATTGTCCTTTTTCCCAGAAAGCAATGAGGATGCTTGAAAATATTTACTAGATATTAGCAAATGTTCAATTTGGTAGTGCCCAGTGATCACATCTTTGGATTATTCATGGTAGTATGTATGTAGAGAACAGGTATCCCAGTCCTTGTATGCCATTAACTCTGGGGGAATCTGCTGTGAGCATATGGTCCTCCCTGGAGCAAATTCAAGGACATTTTCAAACACTAAGAATACCTCAAAGAAATGTGCAAAGTATATGGCTTTATAACTGTAAATCCTTGAACTCCATGCAAAGATAGCTTCCATAGCAACTTCCTAGAGAAAACCTTCGGTATGATGTCCCTTGCCTGCCGCAGGCCTATTTTCTCCACACTCAGCAGCAATGGCTGTGGCTCTACTCACAAGAAGGCCTCACACATGGAGCAGGTGTTGCCATGCATTTTCCCATCTGGGCCTTCAATGGGGTCGTTCTCTTTGGTGCAGGGGAGTCGACCATTTCTCACAGAGTTACGGTATTCACGGCACAGCTCCTGTCAAGTTAGGGTGGATTTAAGAATCAGGTAACTAAATATCGGAGAACTCTTCCACGTTACCCCTCTGAAAACTGTGATAGAATGCTCCCAAACATAATGGATACATCAAAATGGTGATGTAGGAGGTCAATGTTACCAAGATACTCTTCAGGGGCCTAGCTCACATGTTATCTGGAAAATAAGATTACGTTACTGATCTCATTAGAAAACCTTCAGTTCAGCTCAAATATTATTCTGGGTTAGGTACTGTAAGATATATGAAGAAGAATCATCTATTGTTCCTTTTGTAAAAAAAAAAAAAATTGTGATTGGCAGAATAAAACTCCTACCCCCCAAATTTGTCCAAGTCCTAATATCCAGATCCTGTGACTATATTACCTTACAGGGTAAAAGGGACTTTGCAGATATAATTAAGTTAAGAACCTCGAGATGGGGAGATTCTCCTGGATTCTCCTATGTCCCCAATGTAACTGCAGGGGTCAGTCCTTACAATTGGAAGAGTGAGACAGGAGGGAATGAGAGGGCATTATGACTGCAGAAGAGCAGAGACATGATGTTGTTGGCTTTAAGATGATGGAAGGGGTCTAAGGGCTGAGGAGCCCGATGGCTTCTAGAAGTGAGAAAAAGCAAAGAGAAATTCTCCCCTATAGATTCCAGAAAGGAACACAGCCCTACCAACCCTTTGATTTAGCTCAATGAGACCCAGGTCAGACTTCTAATATAAAAACCAAAGATAGTAAGTTTGTGTTGCTTTAGGCCACCAAGTTTGTGGTAATCTGTTAGAGCAACCATAAAAACCAAGTACAGAGTATTTAGAGTCTTTGGAGAAAGTGCATAGAAGTATCTATAAGTTAGAATAAAACAAATTATATAATTGAGGAATAAAGGAAAATTGCTGGCATAATAGATGACAGAGTTATTAAGTATATTGTATAAATGGGGAAAATCTTTGGAGAGCAGCTAATACTTATTCTGAGCCATGAAAAGTGGCCAGAATTTTGACAGAAGAAAGGGATAGTCAGGTCTGAGTATGAGGGGACCATACAGAAAGTAAAGTTCATTGCATGTATAATACTGAAGACTTAAGGCATGTGAGGGGCTGTGCTGATATACATGGATAAGTTTCTCAGGACTTCATAAAAATAATATACATAATAATATTTTATAAGTGAAGAAAGTAAGACACAAAACTGTCTGCCTTACTGGAAGGGAGACACAGGCAGTATTTGAGCCCTGGCAGTGTGAGTCCAGAGTTCAAGTTTTTAACCATAATGTGACTGAGTCCCTAAGATGGGATACCTTGAATCAATGCTTGGAGTGTCCAAGAAGCACAAGGCAGCACAAGGATGGAAATGGGTAGAAAGTAGGAAATGAGGTCTGCGAGGTGGCAGAGGTCAGATCATTGTAAGCCACTAGAAGGACCTGGTTTCTTACTCTGCGTGAGATGAGAAGCCACTGGGTGGCATAACCTCCCTTATGTTTTTAAATAACTACTTTGGTTTCTGAGTTGAGGGTAGATTGTAGGGAACAAAGGTGAGAGCAGGGAGAACAGTAACAAGTCAGGTCTTCCAAATTATAAAAGGATACAGGAGAGAAGAAATGAAGACCTGAGGCGTGCCCTGTAGGAATCTTACAAATGGTGACAGGGTGCAAGATCTAAGGTGTATCATGGGCATTATAGCCAGAATTTGTGTTCTAATTGCTAGCTCTCAAATTATTAACTATATATATCTCCTAACTTCTTATCTGAGCCTCTGAGTCCTCTTCTATAAAATACAGACAATAATACATACCTTGAATGGTTACTACAAAGATCAGTCCTAAAATTGCTATACCATATGGCATATAGCAGCAACTAAATAATTAATAGCCATCAACATCATCATCATCATCATCATCATCATCATGTGAGAATGTAAACCCAAGGTTCAAAAACGCTGTTAAGTAATTTTCCCAAAATCTCACAGAAAATTAATTGGGATTAAAACTTAGATTTGTTTGTTTGTTTTGTTTTACTTGTTTTGAACTAATCATCCTTATATAAAAAGATACAGAGAAAAATCTGAAATCTGCCTCTATTGGTTTGTATTCAGATAACAAGATAGCCATCTGTATACACTTCTTTTTTTTGGATAATACAATTCACATGGTCAGTGGAGAAAATGATGACTGACCTCTTCTCAAATGCACAAGCAACTAAATCAGATTTGGTGTGAATGGGAAGAAGGAATCCTCTTATACACAAGGATCCAAATACATGTTCTCAGTCTGCAAAGTCACTAAGGACACTGGGATGAGGAGGTGGGAGTGGGAGGCTTGTCCAGGGGAATGGAATATTTATGTGGTTCTAATATCTAAAACAGTTACCTGTGCTGCTTCTCTTCTCGCTTTATCAGCCTGTGCTTTGTCCTTTCCTTCCTTGCCATTATTTTTCTTCTCTTCTTCTTCTTCAAGTTTGCTGCAATTAAAAACAAAGAAGATACAAGCTAAGTACAATTTCCCATTGTCTATGATAATGTATTTTAAAAAGAGATGAGGATCTTCCAGACAAGGTCAGATTCACTCTTCAGTAAAAATTTATCCAGTCTAAGAGATACTATCACTGTGCCCAACAATGCAGATAATAAACAAAATAATAATAAAATACAATCCACCTTAAAAAAAAAAACCTAGCATGATCTTTTATCAGTATGAGACCCTCAAGTAGTCTTGATTCCATCAGTCTTATCCCATCAATCAGTGATTTCAATGATCTGAAAGAAGCCACAGTTACCTTGATTTTTTAAAATTGTGCAACTTTTCTTTTGTAAATAACAACCTTAACAGTGATGAAAGCCAGAGGTGATACCAAGTCAGACAATGGGCCCATAGTAAAAATAAACCATGTTTCACTATAAAATTATTTTTTTAGATATTATTTTAAGGGAATTAATATTCAGGTTGAAGTTCAAGTTTTAGAATAATGATCCAAGTCCAATAAGATTCAACAATGAATATTTTAGGTTGATCATGAGCCTAAGCTTCCGGCTTTCTTGCTATTTTCTACTGATACACAGTTTATCAAAGCTGGAAAATCTGTAGCACTGATCACATCCCATCTAGTCATCAGCACAGCATGGACCATGGATCAAGTGAGAAAAGAGCCTTGATTTCCTGACTCTCAGGCCACTGTGTATACTACTGGCTTAGTCTGTCAGTCTCTCCTTCAAGGAACTATGTGCATATACCTGAGATTAGACAAGGACATATGAAAGTTAAGGGACAACAGTAACCTTGCACCTTTTCAACAGATATTATTTAAACATCTACCTTAGCGAGAGACTCTGTAGAGGATTAGGAATCTAAGAAGGAGGAGAACCTGAGGAGGTAATAATCAATTTCTCCTAGACTGTCTCACACAATGGAGCTTTGGTCCCACTCACCAAAACAATGGCCTAAAAGTCCCTGGATTAGGCTCACAAGAAGACATTTCAATAAACATCTAATGTATGGGCTCACCTCTTAGAGGTTTTACTCTCTATACTAAACCACTTATCAAAGTGTTATTTAAGCTGTGCACAGTAATGTCCCTGAAGGGATAAATGCAACCTTCTCCATTCCTTTTCTCATTCAGGTTATTTTAACACTTCTTGTACTGGCCTCATAGACTTCTGTCCAACTGGTTTTCTCTTAGCCAATAGCTGAATATATTCACAGAATCAAAAAATGTCAGTGGGGGAGAGAGAGAGAGAGACAAAGATATCACTGCATCCAGATCATCAAACTTCTGTTTTCAGTTATGAATGATGATTATCTAGTGTTAAAAATATAAATTAAGACTTTCCCATGACTTAACTAGAGGATAGAAGGATAACTGGATAGAAGGCGCCTGGGTGGCTCAGATGGTTAAGCATCTGCCTTCGGCTCAGGTCATGATCCCGGGGTCCTGGGATCGAGTCCCACATCGGGCTCCCTGCTCCTTGGGGAGCCTGTTTCTCCCTCTGCCTCTGCCTCTGCCTCTCTCTCTCTGTCTCTCATGAGTAAATAAATAAAATATTTTTAAAAATTTTAAAAAAAGGATAACTGGATAGACAATCACATTGTCACTGTATGATTCATTATTACTTCATGAACTGTCCATGTGCTTTTAAACTTATGTAGCATACAAGCATGATATATATTCTACACATTTCTAGGAAACTGAGACTCAAACGTGATTGATGATGAGAGATTCAGTGGGACAGGTGAGGGTAGGTACTCACAATAGGCTTGCGCACATGGCACACTTGTTGCTGTGCATTTTGCCATCGGGGCCGCGGACAGGGTCATTCTCCCTGGTGCATATAAGCATTCCATTCTTCACTTGGTTCCGAAATTCACTGCAGAGCTCCTGGAAAATATTTTCTCAGAATGACTGTCTACCCTTCCTGCACCTTTGCCTCTTCTGAGGAATAAGTGATGCGGAGTAGAAGAAAAACAAAAAGGGATGACAGGGAGCAGTAAACCGATAAGTATTTACAAAGCTTCCATCATGGACTCAGAATTGTCGTTGCACTAGAGTGGATCTGGAAATATTTATCATCATCATTCCCCCGAGGCTGCTTCCACTCTAGGTGCAGAAGAAGACTGACAAAATTAGCAGAGAACAATATACATGTTTGTGTTATGTTACATATCACACTCTATAAGAGCTATGAAAGACCGAAGGGGAGAGAGTTCAATGGACCTAGAAGAGGAGGCTTCCTGGAGGAACTGAGAATATTGCTGAGTCTTCATGAGAAAGAAGGACATCCTGCCATCTGCAACTACTTGGATGAAACTAGAGGACACTGCTAAGTGAAATAAAGGAGACAGAAAAAAAATTATGGTACGATCTCACGCATATGTGGAATCTGAAAAAGCGGACCCCAAAGAAACAAAAAGTAGGGTGGTGTTTGCCGGGGGGTGGGGGGTGGGGGAAATAGGGAGACGCTGGTCAAATGGTATACAGTTCCAGTTATAAGATGAATTAAGTTCTGGAGATCTGCTTTAGAGCATGGTTATTATAGCTAACAATATAACAGTATACTATACAGTATACTTGAAAGTTGCTAAGAGAGTAGATCCTAAATGTTCTCACCACAAAAAGAAATGTATTTATGTCATAGTGTGATGTGATGGAAGTGTTAGGTAACGCTATGGGAGTATCATTTTACAATATATGTGTGTACCAAATCAAGACAATATACACAATGTTGAACTTACAGAATGTTGTATGTCAATTATATCTCAATAAAGCTGGAAAATTTAAAATAAGAATGTGCAAAAAAATTGGTGAATCTCGATTTGTCTTTAGAAGGCTGAGAAAGAAAAGAAAAACATGCTCAAACTAAGAAATAAAGATATATTTGAAATAAAGATATGGAGGAGAGGACAAGTATGAGTCCTTGGAGAAACTGACGCCTTCCTGGGAGCTCCTTGATAAAGTAGAGGGATAGGGGATGCAGATTTCAAACAGGAGAGGTACAATATAAGCAGAGGGAAGGAGAAATGTGTTAAGACTGACTGGAAAATCTAAGATGATTTAGCAGCTAATCAGATATTATGGATAAAACAAGTGTTCAATTCTAAATTACCAGGAAAAAGATGGTTTCAACCAACAGAAAGAAAGTGAGTCAGTTTAAAGGTAGACTTTTAAACTGTGTCAACTTTCCCCAAATAAGTATTTGGCTTATGCTTTGCATTTATTAGATAATAAGATCCATAAAGGCAAATCTTGTTTATGGCCGTCATATTAGAGTAATCCGACATCACATACAGACAGATTTTGTTGGTGTTACTTGTGACAACAGAAATATAAGAAAAGCCAAATACGGAGAATATGCCTTACAGAGTAAATTAATAACCCTCTCCTTCTTATAAAATGAAACTCAAAATTTGAATTATCATGCAATAAAATTGGTACTCTAGAAACTTCTACTTGAGACCCCTTTTTACAAGTGAAAGGCTTTTTGTTGTTGTTCATTTCAGGTATGGCAATTGAAAAGGAAACCATTAGTGCTAATGAGATATCTAGAATACTTAAAGGAGAAAAAATTGTCAAGGCATAACATTAGCAGTCCTGAGAAAAATTACCTTTGTAGCTTCTCTTTTAGCCTTTGCTCTTGCTCTTTCTTCTTGCTGACTATAAGGATCAGGGGAAGAAAAAGAGGGGAAAAGAAGAAACGGGTCTTAATACAGTAGAGTAGATTCTTAACATTTACAGGGGGATCATTCGTTGCTTTGACAATTCTCAAGCACCCCCAAAGATCCACTCACAGCAATTTGTAATTTTATTGGATAATAAACTGAAATTATTTACTTCACCTCAAGAGGATAGTGTGCAAGAAAAAGTCCCTTAATAAGTAAACCCATTTAGCTCCTCAGCAAGAACATTGCAGTAATACTTTCCTATTGGCTGATTATTTTGCATCTGCCACAGGTCTCGAGAAAGTGCTAATATTTGGCTTGTGGGAGGCAGTATAGCATGGTGTTTAAGAGGACAGAGTCCGGAGCCATAAGGAACACAAGAAATGTCTGAACCTCTCTGTGCCTTCCTCATCTTTAAATACGGAAGGGGAAGGGAGGGGCGGGAGGGGTAGTAACCACATTCTTCTCATAGGATTGTTGTGAGCATTAAATGAGTTGAGACATGCACAGCAACTAGAGGAAGGATCTGGTACATAACGAAATGATTGATAAAAGTGATGTAAGTGATCGCTATCTTCATCACTGTGATTATCATTAAGAGTGAACCCTCCAAAAAAAAGGTAGATGATGGAAATGAAGTGAGGGTGATAGCTCTTAACCATTTTTGATAACTAACAGTGTTGCAAATCAAGTGTAGCACAACTGGATCTATAATCTAAACAATTTAATCCTGTTAAATATGTAAAAAGTTTTCATTTTAAAATGTAAAAATGTGTAAATAATATGTAAAAATGTTATGTTTCAATCAACGTAAGAGTTGCTCATTCATTGATCAAATTAAAACTTTTTTAAAAGGTGAAAAGATACCTGGGTGGCTCAGTCCTTAAGCGTTTGCCTTTGGCTCAGGTCATGGTCCCAGGGTCCTGGGATCGAGCCCCGCATCGGGCTCCCTGCTCGGCGGGAAGCCTGCTTCTCCCTCTCCCACTCCCCCTGCTTGTGTTCCCTCTCTCACTGCGTCTCTCTCTGTCAAGTAAATAAATAAAATCTTAAAAAAAAAGGTGAAAAGACAGGGCACCTGGGTGGCTCAGTAGGTTAAGCGTCTGCCTTCAGCTAAGGTCATGATCTCCGGGCTCCTGGGATTGAGCCTCAGCAGGGAGTTTGCTTCTCTCTCTCCCTCTGCCCCTTCCCCCTGTTCATGCTCTCTCTCTCTCAGATGGATAAATAAAATATTTTTTTTTAAAAAAGGTGAAAAGACAGTTTGCATACGGTATGACAGTGTGCAAAAAAAGGCTGTGGAGGGAAAAATGATTCTCAAAAAAAGACAAGAGCCGGGCGCCTGGGTGGCTCAGTTGGTTAAGCGACTGCCTTCGGCTCAGGTCACGATCCTGGAGTCCCGGGATCGAGTCCCGCATCGGGCTCCCTGCTCGGCAGGGAGTCTGCTTCTCCCTCTGACCCTCCTCCCTCTCATGCTCTCTGTCTCTCATTCTCTCTCTCTCACATAAATAAATAAAATCTTTAAAAAAAAAAAAAAAGACAAGAGCCTTTGCTAACATACCCACAAAATATGACACAGTAAATCTTTATTTCTTTTTGATAAGGAATTTTTACAGTGATGGGAGAAAATTACTAAAACAGCTCCAAAATTGTGAGGTTCCTCATACTTCTTTACATGGAAACTAATCTAAGCTTTACCATGAGTCTACGTTGACTAAAAATTTTAAGAAGCATTTTCTTTCCATACTGGGAACTTTATCAGAGGAAGTAGCACAGCTGACCACTAGGTGGCAGAATTACTTCCTTGTCACTGAAAGATGAATGTCAAGGTAAAGAAAAACAGACAGAAACAAGCCTAACTTCAGGCAAATATAATTAATCGCCAGAAGTTATAATGGCATTGCTAAATGATTATACTATGTCTACAGTATACAGTGGAAAACATAATTTTCTTCATTTTTTTCCCCTGCACTGATGTTTCTATCATTCCCAACTTCTCTGGGCCTTTATGTTGTCATCTATAACTTGTGATAATACAAGAAAGACCCACTTCATATGTTTATTGTGAAGATTAAGTGGGATTAAGTAGCAAAGCTTTTAGCAAGTATATGACAATTACATGCATTCAATAAATGTTGGTTATGATGATTTGGTTTTTAGTGCTTCCATGCCCAAACACTAAAGGACAAATCTTCAGGGTTGAAATGCTCTCCACCAGGGAAGACTGAATGACTGAAACCTTTCAGAGATTCTGAGTATATAGAAAATCAACTGGAGTATCCCTTGGGAATAAGATCAAAAGTCTTAAGGAATGGGCGCCTGGGTGGCCCATTCTATGTCCCTAAAGCTCTCATCCATTTAATTCTACTCCATTAGGTCACACAGAGTAAGTAAGAAGAAAGGTAGTAAACTAAAACAAAACAAAAAAAAACCTTTCCCCTAAAATTTTCCATGCACCATAATGATATTTTATATGTAATCTCAGCCATTTCTTATTTTAGCTGATAATCCTTCAGAAAACTAAGAGCAATTCGTATGGTTATCATAGAGTAATCTCTTCTCTGAATAAAAGATCTTGAGTTACCTCTAAAATATTCTAAAAGAAAAGACAGTTAAAAGAACTTCAAAATAAAAAAAAATATTATGGCTCTCTTTAGATCACAATAATCATCATCTGAAAGCTCTCCACTTGCTTTTTGGTTTTGTGTTTTCTTTTGTGTGGGCTTTTTTTTTTTTTTAATTTTAGTTCATTTAAGTGTGACACCCAAAAATGACCATTGTCCTGAAGAGGAAAATGCATTATTTGCCATTGTTTGAAAACTTCCCTCAGTTCCTTCTCCCTCTCCTTCTAAAGTCCTGAGCTCTACTTACAAGAAGGCCTCACACATGGAGCAGGTGTTGCCATGCATTTTCCCATCCGGGCCCTTGATGGGGTCGTTCTCTCGAGTGCAGAGAAGCTGGCCATTCTTCCTTAATTTGCGGTACTCACTGCATAATTCCTGTGAAATTGAGGAAGGAAGTTTGAGGTTTTGAACACAGGTTGGGTCAGACTGGAAAAATAGCTGAAGTTTAGACTTTTTTCTTAAGTGGGGATCAGTAATTGGCTTATTTTAGAATAGTTCTTAACTGGGAAGACATGACTATTTTTAAATGATAAAAGTTGCACAACCTCAACCTAGAAATAGTCACATATGCACATGGGTATGTGCTCACATATAAACAAACAAACTGTACAAATATTTCCTACAGTTTCAGGGGATTTAGGAGTTTCCTGAATGCCATCTATGGACCCCAGCTCCACATGCCTCTGACTTTTGGAGAAGTTCCCCTCACCTCAAAGGGAGTTGTGTTCTCAGATTCTCTCTTATTTCTTGACTCACTTTCCTTCTTTTTCTTTTCTTCTTCCTCTGTTTGGCTAAAAAAGAATGATTAAAAAGGAGATCAGTAAGGATCATAGAATGTCCAGGTTGAAAGTGACCTAAAAAATAATTTAATTATGACAGTTAATACTTATTAAATTCTGGGGTTGCCTGGTTGGCTCAGTCAGTTAAACGTCTGCCTTCAGCTCAGGTCATGATCCTAGGGTCCTGGGATCGAGCCCTACATTGGGCTCCCTGCTCCCTCTCCCTCTGCTCCTCACCACCTTCCTCCCCTGCTTGTGCTCACTCTCTCTCTTTAAAAAGACAAAAAAACAAAAAAACCAAAAAAACCCACCTTAAGTAAATTCTTACTATGTGCCTGACCTGGGGCTTATTCCATGAAATCTTCCCAACTGCATGTTACAAAACTACTATTATAACCCCATTTACAAATGAGAAAACTGACAGAATGGATCACTTTCCCAAGGACACAGAACTAACAAATGTACACTACAGATTTAAATCCTAATCCAGAGGAAGTTTTTTGATCTTCCACTACTCATGACTTCTAATACTCAGTATGTCTGATTACTGTCCAGTTTTGCTTTAATCCGCTAGTAAATTCTCTACCTTGTATCATCCTTGAAACCCCACATAGGTCATTCTACCCTTGAAGTCCTCAGACTGTTAGGAAGTTGCTCCTGGCATTGAGCCAGACCCCTTCCAGAGCTTTCACTCATTGTTTCCACTTTCATCCACAGAGACAACCAGGAACTAGTATTGATAAAACAAAAGCTACTTGGATATTTCAAGACCATGACTCCCCCTTTGCTAAATGTACCAAGCCTTACATGGTTTTTATCCTAAACGTGCTTTTGCTTTCCTGCTGAAGTGGTCCTCTCATAATGGAACACAGAAATGAAGCAGAAAGTTAATCTGAACTCACTGCTTACATTTTCTAGAATCCCTTCCATAACAACAACAACTGTCTAGTAGAAGAGAGAGACGGTGAACATATAGTCACACATATCAATTTACCCCTACTAACTGTGTTTTGTGCTACGAAGCAAAGTGCTGATCACCATGAAGGAGAAAGTGTGGGGTTAGGGACGTAGAGTAGGCTTTGCCACAGCTGTTCAACCTGTGTTCACGAGACACATGGGAGGGGTTCACTCCACCAGATACTCATCATTCCTATTCCAAGTCATTCCCCCAGGTCCTGTGTATGAATTAATGTACCGTTTTGCATATTTATATGTTTGCTTTGTGATGTGTTGTGTGATTTCAGGTGACTTCACAGCCCTCTCTGCAAGGGTAAGATCCTTGTCTTATATCCTGTACACTTCCACAGGAACTCAACCAGTGACTGATAAGCAAGAATGATTCTTTGGAGTTCGTTAGGAGTAATGTCACCATGATGGCAACATAGGTGGTTCCTAACTTCCCTTCCCCTCACCAGAACAACCAACCTCTAGTCATGACATGACTGAGAGAATCCTAGAACACGGGGACGAGGCTGAAGTACCCACGGCACCTCAGAGACCAAGCCAGACTGCATGAGAAGGGTAAGAGAAGCAGCTACTTGTGGACATCACTGCCCCTCTCTCAGGACAGAGCAGGAATTATTCTTTGATAATTATGACATTGTGCAAAAATGCCATTGACAAGAATTAAACACAATTTAAGAAATAAAATATAACAAAGTTAAAATTAAAAAAATACAAAATGAAGCAGAAAGGACAAAACGCTCCCTCATTTCCCCAGGTGCAGCGCTACTCACAAGAACACCTCACACATGGAGCAGGTGTTGCCATACATTTTCCCATCGGGGCCCTGGATGGGGTCGTTCTCTCGCGTGCGGGGGAGCTTTCCATTCCTCACAAGCTTGAGGTATTCACTGCACAGCTCCTGCCAGGATAGAGAAAGCAAGCTAGGGATACATTTTGTTCCTATTCCAAGCAGAAGATTGGAACATCAACATTGGCAGAAACTAATGTTATGCTTCTTTGACACCAGGACTTTAGTTGTGTTTCTCTCAAATGTAAAATTTAATTCAACAAACAGAACTCACCATTTGCTAAGAGATGGGAACAAATAAGACATAATGGGATGTCACAATATAAGAAAAGAGGTGGACAAGTAAACTCCACTATAATCTAAACACACTGAAATAAGGGCAGGGGAGCCTGGGTGGCTCAGTCGATTAAGGGTGTGCCTTCAGCTCAGGTCATGGTCCCAGGGTTCTGGGATGGAGCCCCAGGTCAGGCTCCCGGCTCAGTGGGGAACCTGCTTCTCCCTCTCCCTCTGCCCCTCCGCCTGCTCATGCTCTCTCTCCCGTGCTCTCCCTCTCTCTCGCAAATAAACAAAATCTTAAAAACATTTTTGGAGGGGGGTGCCTGGGTGGCTCAGTCGTTAAGCGTCTGCCTTCGGCTCAGGTCATGATCCCAGGGTCCTTGGATCGAGCCCCGCATCGGGCTCCCTGCTCCGCTGGGAAGCCTGCTTCTCCCTCTCCCACTCCCCCCGCTTGTGTTCCCTCTCTCGCTGTGTCTCTCTCTGTCAAATAAAATCTTTAAAAAAAAAAAAAAAATTTTTTTTGGAGGAATAAAATAAGTGCAAACATACAGGTACAAGAAAATCTGAGAACATAGAGGTTGGGACCATGAGATCTGACTGTGAAAACCAGGGAAGATGTCACATAACAAGAATAATTTGAGTGAGACTGAAGAGTAAACAGCATTTTCATGGATAAGAAGGGGATTGGGGAATATGCATATGAGACCATTAAGTTGGGAAATAAAGTAGGAAACCACACGGGCATATAGCAGAACATAAATTTCTGAATGAAGGTAAGCCAAATAAGAAGGGAGATAAGGAGATTGAATTATATCCTATAGTTTATGATGAGCCATTTGTGGCTTTTAAGCAGAACGGTATTGGGATCTGATTAATATTGTGAAGCTTTGCTCTAGCTCTGTTAGGGAGCATAGTTGGATAACGGAAAGAATAGAACCTAGCGGGAAAAGTAGAAGACTTTCATCTTCTAAACAATAAGCAGTAACAACTTATAGAAGGCTATGGAAAC
Organism: Neomonachus schauinslandi; assembly: GCF_002201575.2. Taxonomy (NCBI): domain Eukaryota; kingdom Metazoa; phylum Chordata; class Mammalia; order Carnivora; family Phocidae; genus Neomonachus; species Neomonachus schauinslandi. The sequence continues at coordinate 37,871,302 of NC_058409.1, read as the reverse complement.
AAATATTGTAACATTTCAGAGCTAAAAAGCAGGCTTTCTGTGTGCAGAATGAAGGTATTTTTATCCCAATTCAAATGAGAAATTTCAGAAATTCATATGTAGAAAATATATGGGAATATATGGGAAGTGGTTTGCAAAAGCTAACACAGTCTGTAAGTGATGAAACCAGTGCTAGAACCCAGTTTTTTCAGACTTCAAATAATTTTTACTCCACAGGGTTAGTCTTGGAAGCAGCAAGCATTGATCAAATTCCCATAGGATTCATCTCAGTGTCATCTCCAGATTAAAGGGTTAGGATTTCCTGGCAATTTTTTTACTAGAAAATATTCCACCCTTTAGACTCTGAAACATGTTCAAGTTAGAATGCCAAGTAGGACTCAATGGGTGGATTCCACTCACTCCACATAAGGGTGTTTTTTCAGATTCTCTTTTATTTCTTGCTTCTGCTTCAGCCTTTTTCTTTTCCTCAGCTTCTGCTTGGCTAAATGAGAGAAAAAAAAATGAGAAGAATCCATTGGACCAAGTACAGGCAATTATTTGTCCACATTCTTGCATTGCTAATCTGTCCTCCCTCCTTAGAAAGAGCAATTTTGTCCTTTTATCACTACATACCGATGAGAAGCAACAAAACAGCCTCCAGTATGGTAAGATACCATAACTTCTTTATACTTTTAGCTTAACATTGAAAGAAAGACAGTGATTGTGGATCTGGAAAGCTTGCTTTCTATAAAATACCTTTCTTGCCTGTGATCAGAAAAGAAATACCATCAATGATCAGTGTCCATCAAGGAGATATCAAAACTAGTACCCTTGTAACGTTATACCTGGAGACTGAAAGTGGCCTTTACAAAGCACACTGACTGGTTCCCTTGTCTGAGGCAGAGAGGGCTTTGGCTATACTTTTAGGACAGGACTACAATTAACCAAGGTCCCTTCTCTCAAGTCTATAGTCTATCACATCATGGACACCCTAGCTTTATTAATTCACCTTAAATGTATTGCTTACTCATGGCTGCATTATCTAAAGACAAAATAGAGTGCAGGTGGAAAAAGGCCAATAATTTCCATACATTGATAAACCAAATGAGCCTATATTTGCTTTGCACAATAGAATTGCATGGTATGTATGGTTAACTGATGCTATTTCAAGCACACAAGGCTATCAATCAAAACAAAAGACCATAGATTCAAAATGTAAATCAAGTACTTAATCTGAGTTCAATCAAATAAACTGGGAGTAGTTCCAAATTTTGAAAGCAAACTGTCAATTCTAACTTATTGAGAAATGTCACATTATATAAAGTAATATTTAATTTTGTAAGCGTTCATGATTATTTGATGGGCAACATTAACTCTAATAATCAATATCTGCATTAAGTGCTTACTTTGGGCCCTAACCTCTTTGGAAGATGAGATGCCTATAAACTTGTACCACAGGTTCATATATGAAGCTTCAGCAGTATGGACAATGTGATATTTGCACAAGCTCAAGGCTGTCAGGATGTTTCAGTGGTAAGAGAATGAGTGTCAAGGAAGCAGACATATTGGAGTAAATAGCTCTAGGTCCTTCTCCCAGCTCTCTTGCTAACATTCTCAATGTAAGTATTCAACTTATTCAACTCCCTTCCCTATTTTGAGCCCCAGTTTCCCCACTTATGGAAGTAGCTAGTTCTATTAGACTCTCTGTAAGGTCCTTTCTCTTTGGCATTCTTTAGACACTCTGACATTCCATACTCACTAGAAGGCTTGACACATGGAACACAAGTTTCCATGCATTTTCCCATCTGGACCACGAACAGGGTCATTTTCTCTGGTACAGAAAAGTATTCCATTCTTTGCACGATCCTGATATTCACTGCAGAGTTTCTAAATAATGAAAATGAGACAGTTTAGATATAGTTATCTATTTTGTTTATTCATTTTATTTTTTAAAAGATTTTATTTATTTATTTGAGAGAGACAGAGAGAGTACGAGAGTGAGTTGGGAGGGGAAGAGCAGAGGGAGAGAGAGAGAATCTCAAGCAGACTCCATGCTGAGTGTGGGGCCCAATGCAGGGCTCGATCTCACGACCCTGAGATCAGGACCTGAGCCAAAATCAAGAGTCGGATGCTTAACCAACTGAGCCACCCACAGCGCCCTCTGTTTATACATTTTAGATGCTGTTAATTAAAGATATCAAAGAAGAGGAACTAAGGATAAAAAATAAAACTTATAGGATTTAGGATCATCCCAAAATTTTGTGATATTTCTCTCCATGTAATAGTTACCCATTTAAGTATTCAGCAAATGTATTAAGGGGATATGACTATAAATGTGATTTAGCTCTTTTATCACTCAAGTGGACAGGATAAGGAATTGCAATATAAAAAGCTGAGAGATATGACACAGGTCTGAGTTACATTTGTACAAGCACAAAGGGAAGAATGATTTATGGAAGTACAGAGAAGAGTTTATAGCTGAGGTCTCTATCTTTAGGATGTGTCCAGGTAAACAATATGGCAAAAAGGTCCTCCAGGAGGAATTACAACTTATATGCAAAGACAGAGGGACATAAAAGACCATGTTATCTTGAGATCATCTATTATTGTCAGGAAGAATTAGCTGGATAAAGAGAGGAAGGTTTGGGAAGGGGTCAAAAAGGAGACCTTGAAGATTAAGTCAAAACTAGATCACTGAACCTAGAAGGGAATTTGGACTTTATTCTTAGGAAATTGGAAAATGATAAATATTTATAGAAGAGAAGAACATAAGCAAATCTGTTTTAGAAAGACCACCCAGCCAGCCAGATATGTGGGGATTTGAGTGACTGGAGACTGAAGTTTGAGAAACTATAGGAGAAAATAAGGAAAGGAAGGGAGGGAGGAAGAAAGGAAGGGTGGAGGGAAGGAAGGAAAGAGAACAAGGAAGACAAAGAGGAAGGAATAAAACCGGAAATGAAAGATAAAAGGATTGTTTTGATTTCAGAAATAAAATTAAAGGATTGAAGAGAAGACATCAGTTGAAAGTGAGGCTTAGACATTACGATGGAATTACATGAAGTCAGCTGCTTTATGAAACTGTGAACTACACACTACAGAAGGTGGGCGAACACTCACTGTTAAAAATAAGTTACATAGGAGTGAAATGGTCCAAATAGCCTCTAGGATACCCTCAAACTTTGGCTTTTCCTAAGGCCACTGAGTCATGGAAATATTTCCCACTCAAACAGTGTGGAAGATGAATTGAATCTTGAGGACTGAGAAAGCTGTTGGCGAGAAGCACAGAGGCCAGGCAGGATGCTAACGCATCAACACAAAGGAAATCTATGAGAAGTATGAGCTAAGTTGGTAGCAGGAGAAAAAAAAAAAAAACAAATGACTAGTTAAGAGATGTGTGGAAAGTAGAATGTGGTACGATTTTAAAGGGAGAGTATTAAAATGATACATAGAAGACCTCCAAAACAGCTACCACACATATTAAACTTTGAATTCAGATGATGCTTTGATATATTACCTTTGTTTAGGAACTATTCTACTAATATGACTTGATTAATTTTCTCCAAATAGCGCTAAAAATTGTAATGTTGTAATTATTCTTCTAAATCTTATGAAATAGTAACTATAAACTGCTTTCCAGAAAATCCATCAGTAATGAAGGAAAAACGAACCAATATCGAAAAAGCATTGTAGAGTAAAATGCACACACACATCCCACAAAAGTCATAACTAAATTGATCAAACTAATCATCACCTCAATTTCTCTCTTAACTTTGACTTTTTCTTCAGTCTTCCTTAGGTTTTCATGTGCTTTATTTTTTTCTTCTGAAAAACGCTGTTTGCTGGAGAAAAAAAACCCAAAAATGAATACATGAATACAGATGCTTCAAATCCTCATGTTATAAAATAGTCATTTAGGGGGCTCCTGGGTGGCTCAGTCGGTAAGCGTCTGCCTTCAGCTCAGGTCATGATCCTAGGGTCCTGGGATCGAGCCCCACGTGGGGCTCCCTTCTCTGCCTAGCAGGGAGTCAGCTTCTCCCTTTCCCTCTGCCCCTCCCCCTCTGCTTGTGCTTTCTCTCTCACTCTCTCTTTCAAATAAATAAATAAAATCTTTAAAAAAATAAGTCATTCGTGGATGGAACTGGAAGGTATTATGTTGAGTGAAATAAGTCAAACAGAGAAAGACATGTATCATATGATCTCACTGATATGAGGAATTCTTAATTGTAGGAAAGAAACTGGGGGTTGCTGGAGTGGGGGGTGGGGTGGGAGGGATGGGGTGACTGGGTGATAGACACTGGGGAGGGTATGTGCTCTGGTAAGCGCTGTGAATTGTGCAAGACTGTTGAATCTCAGATCTGTACCTCTGAAACAAATAATGCAATATATGTTAAGAAAAAAAAAAGAAGAAGAAGAAGGTAGCGGGAGGGGAAGAATGAAGCGGGGGAAATTGGAGGGGGGGACAAACCATGAGAGACGATGGACTCTGAAAAACAAACTGAGGGTTCTAGAGGGGAGGGGGGTAGGAGGATGGGTTAGCCTGGAGATGGGTATTGAGGAGGGCACATTCTGCATGGAGCACTGGGTGTTATGCACAAACAATGAATCATGGAACACTACATCTAAAACTAATGATGTAATGTATGGGGATTAACATAAGAATAAAATAAATAAATAAAAATAAGTCATTTAGGTGCAGGTGGAAAAACAGCTATGTGTTTATGAGTTCTAGAACAAACATTTTCCAATCATCTTAAGGCTCCTTATTAGATGGAAATCTTCACTCTTTCTCCAAAGAATCCCTTTTATTTTGCCTTCATGTATAACATGTCCTTCCACAGCAATGACTGTTTTTGTCATCTTGCCTTCTTTTAAATCTTCTCAGCTTAAATTCTGCCTTCTTTAAGAAGACAGTCCAGACCTCAAAGTGGAAATGAACTGTATATCCGTCATTGTATTTTCATAGCTGAATATTCTCTTACGGGATAGTTCTTTTTTTTTTTTTTAAGATTTTTTTTTTTTTTTTTTTTTAATTTGCGAGAGAGAGAATGAGAGACAGCGAACATGAGAGGAAGGAGAGTCAGAGGGAGAAGCAGACTCCCCGCTGAGCAGGGAGCCTGATGCAGGACTCGATCCCGGGACTCCAGGATCATGACCTGAGCCGAAGGCAGTTGCTTAACCAACTGAGCCACCCAGGCGCCCCTTACGGGATAGTTCTTACTCTGTCTTGCAACGTGTTTGTGTGTGTGTGTGTCCATGGCTTATTTCTGCTATTTAACTTTAAGCTTCTTGAGAGCAGGGATCTTCATTCACACATTCATTCAACATTTGGCTAGTAACTATTCTTTGTCAAGCGCTGGCCTGGTGCTATATATATAAGACAGACACATACACTGTGTTCTTGGAACTTAGAACCCAGTCAACAAATAGTCAGAGCAATAATTACCAGCTGTGATGATTGCTATGAAATAAAATTATTAAGAGTTATAAAGATTGATTTCAATTAAGAATTTCAGGAGGTCTTGGGTGCCTGGGTGGCTCAGTTGGTTAAGCGACTGCCTTCGGTTCAGGTCATGATCCTGGAGTCCCGGGATCGAGTCCCGCATCGGGCTCCCTGCTCGGCAGGGAGTCTGCTTCTCCCTCTGGCCCTCCCCCCTCTCATGTGCCTGCTCCCTCTCATTCTCTCTCTCTCAAATAAATAAATAAAATCTTTAAAAAAGAAAAAAAAAAAGAATTTCAGGAGGTCTTATCCAAAGAAGGGTAATCTTGAAATGTGATCCACAGAAGAAGAGACACTAGCTGGCCAAGATTGAGACAAACTGGCAGCAAGACAGCATAAAGGGGAGAGCTTCAAGAGTTCAAGGATCTGAAAGAGTGACAAGCCTGGTCTGAGACAGCTTCGTAAATGCTGTAATTTACATGCTGTGGGATTTGTGCTTCCCCCCCAGGTCAGATGCCCGAGATGAAAAGATAAAGTTAATCCAAGTCACGTATAAACATGAAGTTTTTGTGGGAGACAACATCTGTTTTGTCACAATGGGATAATTACTGAAGGAAACAGTCTAAGTCTTGGTACTTGCTTTTACCCTCATTCTGTATTATGACTATCTTGTAAAAAGGCTTACAAAGGTGGTGGGAGGAAATATTAAGAAGGGTTTTGTAATCCAGTCCTCTAACTGGAAAATAGAATCCATTTGTACTCAGAAACAGACATACATCATTAGGATCTACTTACTAGGTGATATCATGGTTTGTAGAGGACAGAAAACTGCTCAAAAATTTTCAACAACAAAGCAGCACCTCAACATTATTCTCACCATTCCCATCAATCTCCACTTTACCTGTCCCATACCTCCAAAGAACCCACATCTGTACTCACAAAATTTCAGCACACAGGGCACATTTGTTGCCATGCATCCTGCCATCAGGGCCACGAATTGGGTCACTCTCCCGTGTACAATAAAGTCTTCCATTCCTCACTTGGGTTTCATATTCTTTACAAAAATCCTGCAAAAAGGTAAGTGATTACATTTAGCACTTCTCTACTCTTTAACATAGAAAATACACATCATGGATTTATAGCCAAAGAATATCAGGTCTAGAAGGTGTTGGTAAACATATAACATATTAATGAGGATTAATGAGAAATAGTAATTATGTTATGAAATTACTACATACCTGTATCTACTATGTGGTGTATTTATTAAAAGATAAAAGAGCGGTGGGGCACCTGGGTGGCTTAGTCAGTTAAGTGGCCAACTCCTGGTTTGGCTCTGGTCATGATCTCAGGGTCTTGAGATCAAGTCCCCCTTGGGGGGGGGGGGGTCTGCACTCAGCGGGGAGTCTGCTTCTCTCTCTCTCTCTACCCCTCCCCCCCACTTGCACACGCACTCTCTCTCTAAAATAAATAAATAAATCTTTAAAAAAAGGTAAAAGAGCCTTATAAAAAATAAGGCTGAGCAAATATCTCATAAAACTAGATAGCTCTTATTAACTTTCAAGTCTATGAAAAAAGGATTGCAAAAAATAAAAGATCTTTCAACGAATTCCAAGACAGACATAACAAAATGCAGCTGCCAGGACAAAAGAAAAAAATTGCCAACAAGCAGACTAGAGAATCTGTAAGATGAGATGCTTAAACACTATTTAATATGGATCAAATCAAGAACAATCTGGTTTGGTTTGCAAGGAAAATGAATAAGGTGGCATCCATTGTCCTCTCTGTGACTCTGTGGCCTTTACTGTTGTTCACTTTTATGTGCTCTGCCTCGTTTATGGATGTCCATTTCTAATACAGTAGGTGGAAAGCACAGAGAGTGAATCTAATTCTCCTTCACTCCCCACTGGAGACAGGTAAAACACCAAGACTAAAATTTAAATTTAAATTTCAAAGGCTGTGACTTCCCCAAATAACCCAAGAAAGGTTTGTATCCAGATTTCCCAATGCTTTGGTTTAGTACTTTCGGATTTTTCTCTGTGTTTGGAAAATTCTACTATCTGAAGTGAAGACTAAACTTCATATTTATAGCTATACTTATATCTCTATCTACCCCAAATTACTGCAAATTTAGGAAACTCTATGTCAATAAACATGTTTGGTAATGGTATATATTACTACATAACTTACAAAACACCTACAAAACCTACAAAAAAATGCTTCTCTGAGCCTTTTTCAACAATGTGACCGTCATCTTGCATTTCAGCCAAGAAGACATGAGCATAAAGAGTATGGTTTGAAGTGGGAAGACCTGAGCAGCTAGACTATGCTTCTAACTCCTGGGAGATCACAGCAAACGCCCATTACCGTAGACCCCTCTATCTTACCAAGTACACAATGAAGTTTTTGGAATAATGCTCTTTAGGGCCTTTTCTAGAGGCAATATTCTCCATGTTTAAAATGTAACTCATATCTCACTAGGACACTTTAAAAAAGAATCCTAATTGACTCCTAATAAGAAGGCATTTGTTTTTGGAGAAGCAGTGGGTGTGCTCCAAACTTCCTGGTTGTAACAATCTGGGAATAAAGACACGGAAGACAATCCCCTGATAATCATAGCATGGCAGGAAAATTACTCTTCAATGGTTCCCATAAAAGAAACAATGATAATTTCAGTTTATAAGCTGTGATTCATCTGAGGAGATTCTGAAGAAATGCTTTTGTGAGCAACCCACTGACGGGTTAATTATGGGGCAGATATTGAGCCATCACCACAAAGCAGTCGCATTCAACACAGTCACGTCCAGTGACCCCACCAAAACAATGACCCCAGCCACAGAGGAAAAGAGGGAAAAGTAAACAAGACCTGATGATGGATAATGGAAAAGAACTGTCCATGTTTATGGAGTAATAAAATGCTCAATATTACAAGATGACCCAAAGGTTTTGACTGAAATTTAACAACCAAAAGAACTGCTTTTCAAAGCTCAGTTAGTATTGAACAAATTACTGAGAACATGTTCCTTCATTGAAACTCTGTTGAACACCCTATTTAGGGTGGGAAATGTGCTTGATTGAATAGCATCATGAAGTAGAAGTTTAGTCCTTGACTACCAAAAACTAGACTTGTGTCTATCCTTAGGAAAACATATGCCCATCATCCACAAAAATAGTATACTTGTTGTGCTGTCTCTCCCAATTGGATGGGGCCCCCCCGAATGTAGGGCGTCCGGATGGAGTGGGGGCTGGTGGCACGAGTAGTGAAAGAATTCACCCAAGGCAGAACAAAAGAGGTAAAAGTTTGTTGGATACACTGCGAAAAAGGCCGGGAAGGATAGCAAAGTCAAGACTGTCTGCCACGAGGCAGTGGGCGAAGGCTGTATTTAAAGGGGGAAGGAGAGGAGGTATGGGAATGTATGGAATTTTCCTTTTTTGGTACCTATGTCTGGGTGTAAGTAGCCCATTGGTTAGTTAGGGCTGATGGATATTTTGAGGTGGTCGCTTGATGGGCCTGTTTGTATTCAGCCAGTGAATACTGTATTCAGTATTCACTGTGGGCCCTTTTGCCTTGATCAAGTTTCCATTGTTCAAGCCTGTTTCCTTAAAAGAGGCCTTGACACTTGTATTAGCACTACAGGGTATAGGGTGTGGAATCACATTCCAACAAGAAGGTAAAAATGAGGTCCTTTACCCAACCTCCTTAATTCGGGACAAAGAAATTGAGGCCCAGAGAGAAGAGATGACTTGGTCAGTTTCACACAGCCAGAGCATAACAAAACTATGGGTAAAACTAAGTTGTTCTGACTTCTCAACAAAAAGCTAGTCATTTAGCAAAGTAACTGCTATCACTTAGAATGAAAGTAGGGTTTAATAACCTTGGTGATTTAGGGAATCCAAGCTGTATGACCTACAATGTTTATTCAATTACTAAAAGGAACAATTTTTCATACTAAACAAATCGTATAATAATTTGAAAAAACTTAATTTTAAGGGTACTTTAAAAACCACAACGTCAATATTTGTTTAATATCTTTCTTTAAACAGAAGCTAGACCTTTATAAATGCAGGCCTCATTGTAATAACCATAACAAATAACTCCAGTTTGTATCAATGAGATGATACATAAAATGCACCAGTGGATACACTGTTTAAAAGACTCTAGAATTATTTTAAAGTTATTCCTGTCTAATTTATATTATGTTGTATTAAAAAAAATTTATTCAAAGCAAAATTAATCTAAGCCAGAGAGAAGTCTGGTGGAAATGAAGCAGAATTTAATTTGCATATTTTCTGACTGATATTCTTTCTTTCCCTTTTTCTTAAAAATAGCATATTTTGAACTTTAGGTGGGAAATGCAATTTTAATCTAATGATTAATATACTTGAAATAGTCAACTTGGGGAAGTTTGAAATTAAGGGAAACAATTTATTGTAAAAATTAAGGACAATGACATTGACTTACCTCAAAGATTCAAGCTTAACTTTGTTAATAGTTTGGCCACAAGATCAAATTATGTTGGTGAGGAATTTACCTTTTCGGCACTTCGTTGAATTCTGGTTTCACCTTCTCTTTTGGCGTTTTCTTGAGCTTCTTTTAAGCTGTTAAGAAAGAGAACAGTTGGTCAGTTTACGGCTCAATCATATTTTCAGTGTCCAGTCTGTGCTAGGCACTTTCATATCCTTGGCCATAGCTCGTTAAACCGATCCACTTAACATGAGACAAGCTTTTCCCCGTCTCAAATTTGAGCCAGAAAATTGCCAAAGATAAGGAAGGGTGTGAAACTGACTCACTGACAGTCAATTAGAAGCTTTGTTCTGTAAAAGTAGATGGGTGTGACTCCTTGACTGACAAACAGAAGATTGTTGGGGAAAAGTCCCTTTAACTGGCAGAACCAAGAGCTTTTTAACACAATGCTGTGACAAGGGTGAAACCGAACTGAGCATTTGAAGTACTGCCGTCCACACCCTTATGTAAAGCTTTTCTATACCTTGTAAAGTATTTGTTTGCCTTCATGTAAAATCACTGCGGTTAAAAAAAGTGACATTGAACTGAGCTTCTAAGTCCTCTCCTATCTATTACCTAATTACAGTCCCAACCGGAGACAGGCAGTATGAGTTCTACAGAGGAAGAAACCAAGAGTTAGAGAAGTCAAATCTCTTTTTTAGCTAGTGTGTGAAAACAAACAGAAAGTCACAGAATTGGGGCATGTCGGAAAACTAAACCCACATGTCTCCTGATAAGAAAGTAGAAATTAGGCTTATTTCCTGTCTGGAAACCAGATATAATCACTGTTTTGTAAACCTGATAGGACGTGCCCTTGAATTCTCTGGCAGCACGCTGTAATTTTCAAAGGCAGGTGTGAAATTTATTAATCTGTTAGATCTTTCTCTGTGATGATTTTAAAGATCCGTGGATGTAAATGGAGCACTTGAAAGCCTGCTGACATATAGAGAGTCTATATCTTGTTTAACAGCCAGAATATTAAAGACTCTTTGGATCTTCTTCACATCTCAGCCTCAATACTCACAGATGTCAGGCACTCAGAGAAAGTTAACCCTCTCCTTCTCTTCCCTAAAGTTCCACCATTTATAGTAATAACGAAGGCAGCCACATGACATTATTATTATTATTACTTTAAATTAGATTGTCGCATTTAGTAAGAGTCTCTGTACATATACAAATGAAGCAATGCGCATCAAACGAATGACCTGGTTTATTCCAGGAAAGTGTTTTCTAAATTGTAAAATATTGTGCCTTATAAAATACTGTGCATTGTCCTATCATTATAATTAAGCAAATTAAGAGTCTTGAATTTAATAACTAACATAATTACCTTAACCATGCCTTTTAAGAAACTCTAGCAGATGATATGAATTAAAAAGAAAAGAAGCCTTTCAGAGAGCAAGGACGATTTCACTTTAAGAAGACAAAGAATTGTATGCTTCATGAAAAGGACTGTATCTCTCTGCAGAGTGGTTCTCAGGACAGCAACCAAGTGCATCCTCATCAAATCCACCTACTTGGCCTGCATGGGGATGATGATACTTACAAGAGCTCAGCACACATGGCACACTTATTGCCATGTGTTTTGCCATCAGGGCCAAGGACTGGATCATTTTCCCTGGTGCATTCAAGTCTTCCATCCTTCACATAAGGCCGAAAAGCACTACATACATCCTGAAGAACAGGGAAAAGAACTTAACATCCTGATTGTAATGCATTCCACACGGTTTTCAGAATTTTATAGTACTCAGTGCTTCTCTGCCCAATGCACACTAGCCACTTAGAGCAGTGCCAGATGCCTAGAAGTAGCTCAGTAAGTGTTGCATAATTCATGAGGTTAAGTATGGTGCTCATTTACTTATTCATTTATTAGTAAACACAGATACCCTAGTATGTGTTAGAACTAAGGCGGAACACAGTCCTTGCACTCAACTTGCTCATGATCTACTGGATGACACAAAGAGACATTTAAAATATGATGTACTAACTGCCCTGATAGGTGCTCTAGGAGCATAGAAAGGGCACCAAACCTTGACTTAGGAAAAAACGTTCAGCTAGAAAAAGTCAAGTGTGACATGTCTGAGATACTCATTTCTTTCTCCTATAATCACAAGTGCACAGAATGTTAGCAAAGGGAAAAGCTATTTAATCCAAATCTCATTTTTAGATATGGATACACTGGTACAGTGTGGGTAAGTAATTTACCTAAGGTCTCCTGACAGCAAGTGACAGTGCTAGGGTTTCAATTCAGATTACGTGACTGAAGCATAATGCCCTTTTTACTATAAGTGTAGTTTCCTTTTGATGGATGGATGGATTGACTGATTGATTGATTTTTTTTTTTCATAGAAAGCAGAAATAGAGCTGAAAAGTCTAACTACCAAAGTCACCTGCTCCAGTTACAGGAACTATCAACTGCTTTTCATCTAAACAAGCAGGGCCCCATCTTAGGTAAAGCAAGAATTGCTTCCTTCCTAGTACCCCACCAAAGAAGGAAGAGGAGAGCATCTTCTTTCTCTCTGAAGTCAGCCTCCCAAGATTTCCCACCATTTTGACACTTGTCCTCACCTGCTCTGGATTATTGGTCTCACATTCCCCTTCACTTTTTATGCCAACTTGGGACCTGGTTTTACTGGAATTGAAAGTTAGTAGACACAGAAGTTTAGTATCACAGAACTTCTTACCGTTCAAAAGTAACTTATTGTCACTGTATTATAATTCTCCTTTGCCCTTGAAAACAAATGTCACATCGCATTCTTTTCCTCATTTACTCTTTCTAATGAGAGCCTGTGTTTATAACTTGGAGTTGAAGAAATAGAATTATGTTGGAGGGCTAATAAGAGTCAGGTCTATAAATATTATTTCTAGAATTTTCTTTCCTACGTCTAAAGAGGATCCATATCAGAAGAGAAGGAAAAAATACACCTTATAACTAAAAAGAGCAAAGAACTATGCTGTTGTTGATGATGGTGTTTTAAATATACGAATTCAAGTTTAAATGATCTAACATCCTGCTCTATTATTCTTTGTTTGGGTTATGCTGACTAATATTTTAGTTGTCACGGAAAGTACCTTAAGTCTCAAGAATTAAGTTTATTCAGTCTAATAGAGCTTTAACGCTATCTGAAAACAAAACCATAAATGTGAAATACATCTCCTACTTTTTGAAAAGGTAAGGCAGCTTAAAACCACAGCCTCTGTATAACAATAAAAAAACAACAAAAGCAATATAAAGAGGAAAAGGAAGTTATTAAAAGTTACAAGAAAAAAGTTATATCAAAAGATATCATCTGAGGGAAACAAAAAAAAATTGAATCCCAATGTTATTGCAGAGTCCCCTAGTAGACAAAGCTAAGGAAGAAACCCAATGAGCAGTATGGTTCTCACTGTATAATGAAGGAAGTATACCAGAAATTAGGGGTGAGACACTTAGACCTGAAGAGATTTAAAGAATCTATCACAGGATCCCCCACATAAAACATAGTAGTAATTAAATGTACAGTGTGCTCATAATAGTATTACAAAATACATATCTAATAAAACCTGTCTGTTCTCCCTATGTCTGTTTGTGTTTTCTGTTTGTTGACCACTGGTGAGAGGTGAAGGCATCATTTCAGAGTGCATCTCTGAAAACGCAATAATGCAAGGGATCAGAGTGATTTAATTCAGTTGTATTTTGGTAGAGATACTTATTACAAGGAGGGATAACGCTTGCAGAACCCTGAAGACTGAATATTTATCATACCCTTTATTAGTTTCAAGCACTGGTTGTTATTATGTGTGCAAAAAGTGGAGAGCAGACAATTCAAGACTGAGGCCACAGGTCAGAACCTGTGAAGCAGGTGTGCCATCTTGTTGACTGACAACCGACAACCAAACTTAGCACTGAGGGTGGAGAAAGAATCAAACGGGGACAAAATGTTGGACAGTGAGATGCTTTAGCTATGTGACAAAGGTCAAATCAATGGAAAGAAGTTCAATATTGAAAGTTCCAATTATCTACTCTAATATTATAAATTACTGAGCACTAAATAAAAAAATCATTTGATGATTAAATAATTCTCTGTAAAAAAAGATGTACTCCTAGATAGATAGATAGAAAGGGACAGATGTCTGTCTGTATATGTATGTGTATATAAGTGTATGTACATACATGTGTGCTTATATGTGCATACAGGTAGATACTTAGATTTAGATCTATCAGATGTCTGTCTACTTCACAGAGACACTGATAACTCTCTGATAAACTGCATACAAAAGTGCTTTGTAAAATATAAAGTGTTGCACTTCATATTTTTTCCCTTAAGAATAGTAAAAGGAGTGGTCCTAATAATTTCTGGATGGCTAACTTTCACAAAATGAATTGATATTTTAAAGACTGTAGGAAAAAATTGTGTCATGTACTTGTATGGACAGCATGCTTTAGGGAGAAAGCCTGCTGCAGATACTCACGCGTTCTCGGCACACAGCGCACATTTGTTGCTGTAGGTTTTCCCGTCTGTGCCACAAAGGGCTGCGTTATCGAAGGTACACATAAAATCCCCACTTCTCTCGTCTTTCCTGAAATCATCACAATTCAACTGCAAGAGACGTTATTAAGGAACATCAAAATATAAGAGATAAAATATTCCTTAGATACATAAATACGTGAACATTTTAAACCCACAACAATATAACTTACTGGAAAACAAAACAGACTGAGGAGACTACAGTGCACGAATAACATCATGAATAACAAAACATGGCCCCAGAACAGAGACGTACTTAGATTTTAGGAGAAAGAATTGGTATTTGATTTCAGCCACTTGCTATCTGGGTGAGGTAGGCCAAGTCTCCCCTCTGAAACTTAGCATACTGTTTGTCAAATCCTGCCGGCCTTCTTAGCAGAGTGATAATGAGGTCTAGTGGATAAGCATAGGAAAGCTCTCTGTAAACTCTAAGCTACAATGAAGTTTTTATTATTATAGATTAGGGTAGTGATCAGGAGCCAGATTGCTGGGCTTATAATTCTAACTCTGCCACATACTGGCTGTGTGATGTGGGAGTTACTTAACCCCTCTGTGCTTTAGTGTCCTTATTTGCAAAATGTGTACAATATTACTAACCTCTCAGCATTTTTTTTTAAAGATTTTTTAATTTATTCATTTGAGACACAGAGATAGAGCATTAGCAGGGGGAGAGGCAGAGGGAGAGGGAGAAGCAGGCTCCCCGCTGAGCCAGGAGCCTGATGCGGGGCTCGATCCCAGGACCCCGGGATCATGACCTGAGCCGAAGGCAGACGCTCAACCATCTGAGCCACCCAGGCGCCCCACCTCTCAGCATTTTAAAGAAGTTTCAGTGTATGAATACATGCACAGCATTTACAATGGCGCGTAGCATATCATAACCCTTCACTGTTGTTATTGTTGTTGTTATTTTAAACATTTTCCTCACTGACAAGCAAGCCAATCATGAAACATGTTTTGGGGATGATGGAAGAAATCTCCAAATCTCAGCTCAAATAATATGACGCATACTTAGGGACATACCTGTATGGTGAGGAAAACAACTACACTAGGTGGTTAACTGGAGACTAGGGTTTGATTCTCACATCCACCACCCACTCACTCCACCTCTTTGAACCTTACTTTCCTTGTCTGACAAATGGAAATTCACACCCCATCTGTCCTACAGATTTGTGCTGAGCATCAAATGAATACTTAAGAAACTTTATTTGGCAACACTATTGTGACATGAGCTAACTAAAGAAGACCTAGACTTAACTTGAATTTCGTTTCTATCCAAAAGCAAAGAATGACACTGCAGAATTTTTTAGTTATTATATTGCATGACAAAATAAATTTTTTATGTTATTGTCATAATAAAAATATTTTAAATATAGATATGGAACACTTAGAATATAGACCTGTGACCTAGTATGTTACACAATAGAAAGAATAAAAGAACAATTACAAATACATAGTGAATTTGTGAACCAAAAGGTTACATCAAGGAATACTTCTGAAAAACAATAAAAAAGGAAAAAGAATTTAAAGTAGAAAAAAAAAAAGCTATGGAACATAACCCACTGTTCATGTCATCTGTTGGGGAAGAAGTTAAAATAGAGGGAAGATAAGTAATGGCTATATGTGTTATTTCATTTATTCGGTTGTTCATTTGTTCCTCAAAATCCACTATACATCTGCTAGCCTCTGGGCTTCTACTAGACGAAGACACTGCCAAAAAAAAAAAAAACAAAAAAAACCCACCTTGGAATATATGCTCTAAGGAACTTATATTCTGATGAGAAGGTAAAGACCATAAATATGATAATTTGAAATTAAAATAAATGCTATTAAAAATAATCTGAACAATAACTAGAATGATGGCTATTTTAAATACAGTGTCAAGAAAGATCTCTCTGTAAAGGTAACATTCGAGGTAAAATGGGATTAATGAGGAGAAGCCAGCCACTGGAGATCTGAGGGAAGGACATTCCAGGCGTAGAGAACTGCAAGTGCAAAGGATCTGTGATAGGAACTAGACTGTCCTGCTTCAGGGGCACAAAGGAGTGTGGCTGCTGCATGAGGAAAAAGCAGAGAGCAGCGGGTTTTCTCTCTAGGGTCATTTCTTTTTTTTTTTTTAATTTTATTATGTTATGTTAGTCACCATACATCATTAGTTTTTGATGTGGTGATCCACGATCCATTGTTTTCGAAACTTAGCATACTGTTTGTCAAATCCTGCTGGCCTTCTTAGCAGAGTGCTCCATGAGTACCTGCCCTCCTTAATACCCATCACCAGGCTAACCAATGCCCCCTCCCCCCTCCCCTCTAAAACCCTGTTTGTCTCTCAGAGTCCATAGTCTCTCATGGTTCATCTCTCCCTCCAATTCCCACCCCCCCATTTTTCCTTTCCTTCTCCTAGTGACCTCCATGCTATTCCTTATGTTCCACAAATAAGTGAAACCATATGATAATTGACTTTCTCTGCTTGACTTATTTCACTTAGCATAATCTCCTCCAGTCCCATCCATGTTGATGTAAAAGTTGGGTATTCATCCTTTCTGATGGCTGAATAATATTCCCTTCAACAGATGAATGGATAAAGAAGATGTGGTCCATATATACAATGGAATATTACTCTAGGGTCATTTCTGGAGAAACTAATGAAGCATGGGTGATATGGATTGATTTTATTGACTTGGGACAATCACTGCTATCCCCCTTCAGCAAAAGCAAGTGTCATACTAGGTCACAGGTGTTGGCAGGGTGATGACGGGGCAGATAAAAAGTGCAGCTGTGAGGCCCTGAGAACAGGTGTGGGTATTTACTCCTCCTCCCCCGCCTCCCTCTCCAAACTCCAAGGGCTGGTAGGTCACAACCTACAGAGAACACCTCTTCCTAATGCTAACAGTTTCTGAGAGCTTACAGATGGATTCCTAACCTGATTGGAGTAGCAACAAACTGGTTCCAGAACCTTCTGATCTAGGCTTCATCTCTTTTCCTATCTTTATACTCCCCAGGAGAGGCAGAGACTGAATGTAGCCTTGAACACCATCTCACTCACTGTAGCAGAAAAAAATAACTAAAGCTATTATGGAATGTAGAGTAGAAATACCTGTATATGTAAGGAACAAAACATAAAAGAAATACGGTAATGTGAGCAGTAGTATCAGTTGAAGCAGAATTACCAGAATGCATAGAAAAATGATTTTTCAAGACTGTAACTATGCTTTAGAGAGATAAGAGAAAATATCTGCAATATGAAACCAGAAAAAAAGAAGCTATAATGGGGAAAAAAGTGGAAGTTTTAGACATAGAAAATATTTAAATGGTAATAAATAAAACAATAGAAATAATAAAAGTAGGATAGGTACATGTACCTAAGGAATTTGTAAACCAGAAGATTAGATCAAGAAACTCTCAGAGAAGCAATGGTAAAGGAAAATGAATTCAAAATAGAAGAGAAAACCTAAAGAACATGGTGAATAGAATTAGAAGTCCCAAAAAGGAGGCAACCATATATAGGAAAAATATTTGAAGAAATAGGGAACATTTCTAGAATCAACGAAAAATGAAAAAACAAAGAAATAGAGAAATAGCCATAGCAACTCAAAGATAGAATCTGGTCAATAACAAATTAGAGAGGTTTAGGGATTTTTAACCAAATAAAAGCAAGCTAACATATGTTAGGGGAGAAGATACAGATATTAACAATAAACAAAGACATTAGTAATAGTGATGATAAATAATTATAAATATGGATATTTGGCTGGGGGAGTCATATTAAGAGCAAAAATAGATATGCAGCATTTAACTCATCATCAAAGAAAAGCTGGAAGGAAGAAACTGCTTTTAAAATAATTTTTTAAAAATATGAAAAATTAGGAGAATCAAGTTCTAGTACAACAGAAATAACAACTGTAAATGAGCTAAATACACAAATTAAAACACAATTTGTGGTTGGATTTAAAAAAACAGGATCAAACCAGGTATGGATGATAAGAGAAAATTAAAATTAAAGAGCACACAGATATTAAAACAATAGGATAAGAAAAGATATGAGGTAAAAATGAATGAGAAGAAAACAGATGCAGTAACATGAATACTAAAAATATAGAATTCAGCCCCAAATGCAGCATAAGTGACAAAGGACACTATATAAAGTAAAAGGAAAAACAGAACATGAAGGTATAATAACCACTGAGCATTCATTCCCTTAATAATACAGGCTCTACCTCTGTCAGACTGCAACCAAAAAAAGGTGATAGAATTAGATAAATCAGTAACTGGACTTAGGGATTTTAGCATATACTTCTGAGAAATTGGTAGATCAAGGAAAAAATTAAGATGCTTAAGCCATTAGATTTTTATAGAAAACTACATCCAAGGAACAGCAAATGAACATTTTTTCCAAGACATAGGAAACACTTATAAAAGTGGAATATTTATTAGACCACTAAGAAAGTCTTAGGAAAATTTCAAAGGACTGATATCATATGGTCTATGTTCTCTGTCCAAAATTCAGTAAAATCAAAGTTAATTTAAAATAGATGAAGTGCAATATATTTGAAAATCAAATAATGTATTACTTGGAAGGGAGGAAAATTAAGGAATGTTTGCAAAGAATGACAAATGGAAACACTTCCAGTACAAATCTTGAGATAGATGATCATTAATATCTTCACCTACTCTTGTCATGGAATCTTAGAAGTTAAAATTTTAAAGACTAGGTATTGCTCAATCCATTACAAAATGTGCAGCAGAGCAAACATAAAGAAATAGGTATAAGTGACACAGAAAACAAAAATAATTGAGAAGATTAACAAAAAAGCTGATATTCAGATTTCTATGACAATTGATAAGAGAAAGAGAAGATGGAAATAAAAATACACGCAATGATAACTGAAAATAACTGTATATTTCTAGGCTTTTGCCTTTTCTGGTAAAAAGAATATGCTGCCGGGGCGCCTGGGTGGCTCAGTCGTTAAGCGTCTGCCTTCGGCTCAGGTCATGATCTCAGGGTCCTGGGATCGAGCCCCGCATCGGGCTCCCTGCTCCGCGGGAGGCCTGTTTCTCCCTCTCCCTCTCCCCCTGCTTGTGATCCTGCTCTCACTGTGTCTCTGTCTGTCAAATAAATAAATAAAATCTTTAAAAAAAATAAAAATAAAAATAAAAGAAAAAAAAAGAGAAAATAACTGTATAAAACTTGAGATATACATACAATAAAAGCATATTATCAGTATCTTTATGCTAAAACATCTGAAAACCAAAATAGAGATGGGGCGACAAAAAAAAGTGTAAAATACCTACAGTGGTTTAATAAGAAAAGTTGAACAGAGCAATAGCATTAATCCCATTGATATACTGGTCTGAGATATTCCTTCCCCAAAATGCCCAAGTACTAATAGCTTTAAAATCCATTTTTCTAGGGTGCCTGGGTGGCTCAGTTGGTTAAGCGACTGCCTTCGGCTCAGGTCATGATCCTGGAGTCCCTGGATCGAGTCCCGCATCGGGCTCCCTGCTCGGCAGGGAGTCTGCTTCTCCCTCTGACCCTCCCCCCTCTCATGTACTCGCTCTCTCTCATTCTCTCTCTCTCAAATAAATAAAAATCTTTAAAAAAAAAAATCCATTTTTCTAAACTGTTAAGAAAAAGGGAAACTTGTATTGAGTAATAATAATTTACAAGTTATTCCAAAAATTGAGAAGGTATGTGAACTGAAAAACAATTGTAGACAGTTTTATTGAGGTTTTACTTACATACCATAAAATTCATGAATTTTAAGTGTACAATTCAATGATTTTTGGTAAATTTATGGAGTTGTATGGCCATCACCATAACCCAGTTTTAGAATATTTCTGTCACCCTAAGAGTTTCCCCTGTGCCTGTAAATTAACTGTAAATAGTTAATCCCCGTTCCCAGCTCTAGCCTTAGACAGCCACAGAATTTTCTGACTATAAATTTACTTTTTCTGGATATTTCTTATAAATGGAATCATAAAGATGCAACTGTTTGATTCTGGCTTCTTGCACTTTGCATAATATTCCTGAGGTTCATCCATGTCATAACAGTATCAGTGGCACTTTCCTTTTATTCCTGAATAATATTTCATTCTGTAAATGTAGCTCATTTTGTTTATCCATCACCAGCGGACCTTCAGACATGTAGATTATTTCCAGTTTTGGATTATTAAAGAGAATGCTGTTATGAATATTCACATGCCTGGCTTCGGATGGACATATGTCTTCACTTCAATGGGGTAGATTCCTAGGACCAAATTTGTTAGGTCATATGGTAAATTTATGTTTCACTTCTTAAGAAGCTGCCAGACTGTGTTCCAAAGTAGTTGCACTCTTGAATACTCCTTCCTGCCATCTGTAAGTGTTCCAGTTTGTCCACAACCTTAACAACATTCTATATTTTCTGTTTTTATGATTTACAGCCATTCTTGTGGGTGTGTAATGGCACCTCATTGTGGTTTTAATATGCATGCCCCTACATAATAATAATGTAAAACATCCTTTTAAGTGCTCACTAGCCATTAAGATGTTTTTAGTGTAATGGCTTCTAATTGAGTTATCTTCTTATAAATGAGTTGTAAGAGTTCCTTACATATTGTAGATAGAAGTCTTTTACCCCATATATGAGTATTTTCTCCCAGTCCATACTTGCTTTTCTATTGTTTCAATGATTTCATTTGAAGCCCAAATGTTTGTACAGGCATACTTTGGAGACACTGCATGTTTGGTTCCAGACCACTGCAAAAGGCAAATATTGCAATAAGGCAAGTCAAATGCATTTTCTGGTTTTCCAGTACATGCAAAAGTTATGTTTATACTATACTGTAGTCTGTTAAGTGTGCAATAGCATTATGTTTAAAAAATACAATGAACATACCTTAATTAAAAGATACATTTTTTGCTAAAAATTTCTCATCAGCATCTGAATTTTCAGTGAGTCTTCATCTTTTTGCTAGTCGAGGGTCTTGTTTCGATGTTCATGACTGCTCACGGATCAGGGTGGTGGTTGCTGAAGGTCGGTGTAGCTGTTGCAATTTCTTAAAATAAGGCAACAACGAAGTGTGCCACATCGATGAACTCTTCCTTTCATGAATGATTTCTCTGTGGCATGTGATGCCGTTTGACTGCATTTTACCCACAGCAGAACTTCTTTCAAAATTGGAGTCAATCTTCTCAAACCCTGCCACTGCTTTCTCAACTAAGTGTATGGAATATTCTAAACTTTTATTGTCATTTCAACAATCTTCACAGCATCTTCACCAGGAGTAGATTCCAGCTCAAGAAACCATGTAAGTGACTCCTCAGGGTGTGCAAGTGGTGCAGTTGGTTAAGCTGCCTGACTCTTGGTTCTGGCTCAGGTCATGATCTCAGGGTCCTGGGATGGAGTCTCATGTTGGCCTGTGCACTCAGTGAGGAGTCTGCTTGAGAGTCTCTCTTTCCCACTGCACCTCCCCCTGCCCCCCCAAATAAATGAAAAAAATATTTAAAAAAGAGAAGTGACTTATCATATGTTCATTTTATCACGAGATAAATGTAATTCAGTCATAATCAGCCTCCACTTCTAATTCTAGTTCTCTTACTATTTCCACCACATCTGTAGTTGTCCCCTCTGCTGAAGTCCTATATCCCTAAAAGTCATCCATGAAAGTTGGAATCAACTTCTAAACTCCTGTTAATGTTGATACTGTATTTTGACCTCTTCCCATGAATCACGAATGTTATAATGGCATCTAGAACAGTGAATTCTTTCTAGAGGTTTTCAATTTACTTTGCCCAAAGCCATCAGAGAAATTGCTATCTATGGGAGCTAAAGCCTAACAAAGTATGTTTCTTAAATAATAAGACTTAAAAGTCAAAATTACTCCTTGATCTATGGGCTGCAGAATAGATGTTGCATTAGCGGCCATGAAAACAACATTAATCTCATTGTACTTCTCCATTGAAGATCACTGATCACAGATAACCACAACAAACTTATAATAATGAAATTTTGAAATATTATGAGAATTACCAAGATGTGACACAGAGACATAAAATGAGCAACTACTATTGGAAAAATGGTATCAATAGTCTTGTTTGATGCAGGATTGCCACAAACCTTCAATTTGTAGAAAACGTCTGAGAAGCACAATAAAGCGAAGTGCAATAAAATGAAGTATGCCTGTAATTTTGATAAAGTCCAACTTAGCAATTTTGTATTTATGGATCAGCCTTCTGGTTTCATATCTAAAAACTCTGCCTAACCCAAATTCATGAATTTCTTCTGCTACATTTTAGCCCAGAAATGTTATAGTTATGGCTCTTAAATTTGAGACTCTAATCCATTTTGAGTTAATTTTTG
Source organism: Neomonachus schauinslandi (assembly GCF_002201575.2). Lineage (NCBI taxonomy): Eukaryota > Metazoa > Chordata > Mammalia > Carnivora > Phocidae > Neomonachus > Neomonachus schauinslandi. The sequence continues at coordinate 37,848,541 of NC_058409.1, read as the reverse complement.
TGGATGATGTAAGGTAAGAATCTAAATTTATTTTTATGGATATTAAATTTTCCTAGCATTTGTTTATCTTGACAAGTTAGTCAAATATTTGACCATAAATGTAAAGAAGATCAATTCCATTCCACTGTACTGATTTTTATGCCTGCCCTTGAACCAATAACACACTGTTTTGTTCACTGTCATTTTATAATATGTTTTGAAGTCAGTTACAGTTAGGTGTCCCAACATTTCTACATGAACATTAAAATCAACTTGTCGATTTCTACCAAAAAAAAAAAGCCAGGATTTTTGTAGGGGATATGTTGAATTTATAGATTAATTTTGGAAGAATTGCCATCTTGATAATAATTTTTGGATTGTTCATTGCTAGTATACACAAATACAATTGAGTTTGCATTACTGATTTGTATACTGAAATCTTGCTAAACTCATTTATTAGTTTCTTGCTAAACTCATTCTCTAGTTTCTTTTTATGGATGCTTAGGATTTTCTATATATAGTATCATGTACCTACAATGAAAAACAATTACTTTCCTTCCAAGCAGAATGTCCTTAATTAATTAAGAAATTTTGCCTTATTATATTAGCTATACTCTCCGGTTCAATGTTGAATAGAAGTGGTGTGTTGAATAAAAGTGGTGAGAGCAATCATCTTCACTTTCTTCTCAGTCTTAAGGTAAAAGTATTCATTCCCTAACCATTAAGTATGATGCTAGTTATAGCTTTATCATAGATGTCCTTTATCAGCTGAGGAAGTTTTTAACTATTGGTAGTTTTTGTGCATGTGAGTGTGTGTGTGTGTGTGTGTGAGAGAGAGAGAGAGAGAGAGAGAGAGAAAGAGCCACAGGGAGAGTGTTTTTTTTTTATCTTGAATGACTGTTGGATTTTGTTAAATGCCTTTTCTGCATCTATTGAAATAATGACGTAGTTTTGTCTTTATCAATATGGTGTACCAGATTTACTGTTGTTAAACCAACCTTTCTTTCCTAGAATAATACCCATTCGGTCATGGTTTTATCTTTTTGTTGTTGTTGTTGTGGATTCTGTTTGCTAATATTTTGTTAAATATTTTTCTATGTATGTTTATGAGTAATATTTGTCAGTAGTCTGCTGTAGTTGTGATATCTTCCTTTGGATTTTGTATCAAAATAATACTGTCTGGTAAGTGTTATTTCTTCTATTTCCTGAATGAGTCTATAAAAGATTAATATTATTTCTTCTTTCAATATTTGGTGGGGGTCATCAACAAAATCTGAACTTTTCTTTCACTTAATCATGGATTCAATTTGTTTATTTGCTATACATCTATTTTGATTTTTTATTTCCTCTTGGGTCAGTTTTTAGTAATTCATGTATTTCTAAGAATTTGTCTATTTCATGTCAGTTGTCTACTTTTTGGGCACAAATTTGTTCATAATATTCTAATATAATCCTTGTAATTTCTCTAGGGTATATATTGGTATTTCATATTTCATTCCTGATTTTGGTAATTTTTGTTTTCTCTCTCTCACTTTTTTTTTTTTTAGGTCAATTTGTCCAAAGGTTTGCCAGCTTTTTAATCTTCTCAAAGAACAAACATTTGGTTTATTAACTTTCTATTATTTTAATGTTTTGTATTTTATTGATTTCTGCTCTAATCTTTATTATGCCCCTCCTTCTGCTTGGTTGATGTTTAGTTTGCTCTTCTTTTTCTAAGTTTCTTAATGTAGAAGTTAAGATTATTAATTTGTGACCTTTCTTCTTGTCTGATTTAGGTATTTAAGGCTCTATACAATGCTTTAGCTAAACTCATAAGTCTCACATTGTGTTTTTTGTATTTACTCAGTTCAAATTATATTCTAATTTCTCTCAAGATTGTTTCTTTTATCCACCAGTTATTTAGAAGTATTCTACTTCTTACTGTCCAAATATTTGGGGATTTCCCTAATTTCTTCCTCTTGTTGGTTTTCTATTCAACTCTATTTTTCAGAAAACATACTTTGTATGATTTTATTCTTTTAAATTTATTGAGATATATTTTATATCCTAGTATTTAGTATTCAGTCTTTTTGTAGAATGTTTCATTGTTCCTTGAAAAGAATGTACCTTCCGCAATAATTGGGGAAACACTCTCTGTATTTCAGTTAGTCCTAGTGTTGTTCAAGTATTCTATATCTTTGATGATATTTTGTCTAGTTCTATCAATTTTTAACAGTAGAATATTAAAATTTCTAACTATTACTGTTGAATTGTCTATTTCTTCATTTAATTATAGCATATCTGGTTTCATACATTTTGAGCTTCTGTTAGTAGGAGCATATACATTTATAATTGTTATATCTCCTGGTGTATTAATACTTTTAAATTACAAAATGTCCCTATTTGTCTCCAATAATATTATTTGTCTTAAGGTCTATTTTGTAAGATGGTAATATAGCAAATACTGCTCCCTCATGTTATATTTGACATGGTATCACTCATCATTTCATACCTCTTGTGTCTTTGGATTTAAGGAGTATGTAATGGAGATAGTTTATAGTTGCTTTTTTTAATCATACAAAAATCTCCACCTTTTGATTGGAATATTTAAATCATTTACATTTAGTATAATTATTGATATATTTATATTTGCTACATATCTATTTGTTTTCAATATGCTCTTGTCCTTTTCTACTTCTTTATTCCTCCACTACTGCCTTCTTTTTGGTTAAATATTTCTAGTGTGTCATTTTAACTCTTGTGTTGATTTTATATATTTATTATATATGTCATTTTCTTGCTGGTTACTCTAGTAATTGCAATATGCCTCCTAATTTATCACAATCTATTACAGATTAATATTTAATTCTGTTAAAATATAGAAACTTTGCCCTAATACAGCTCTATTTCCTTTATTCCCCTTTGCACTATAGTTATCTTAAATATTTTATCTATATACCCAATAAAACAGAATTGTAATTATTGCTTTATGTAATATTGTATCTTTAAAAGAAACTAGGTGAGGGGCACCTGGCTGACTCTGTCAGTAGAGCATGGGACTCTTGATCTTGGGGTTGTGAGTTCAAGCCCCACATTGGGTGTAGAGATTACTTGTAAAAATTAAAAAAAAAAAAAGAAACTAGATGAAAATAAGGGAAATATATTTACAAAGTAGTTCATATTAGCCATATATTTATCATGTCTGGTGCTTTTCATTTCTTTCTGGAAGTCCAAGTTACTATCTAGGAGTCATTTCCTTTCAGCTAAAGGACTACCCTTATTATGACTTAGTAAGACAGGTCTGAAGGCAACAAATTTTCTCAGATTTCATTGATTTGGAAATATCTTTACTTGACTTAATTTTTATAGATTAATTTTGGTGGATATAGAATATTGATAAACATTTTTTTTTTTTTCTGTCAGGACTTTGAGCATGCCATTCCATTGTCTTCTGGCCTTCACTATTTTAGATGAGAAGCCAGTCATTAATTGTAACCAGTATAAAGAATGTGTCATTTTTCTTTTGCCACTTTAAAAATTTTCTCTTGATTTCAACATTTTGATCGTGATAGGCCTAAGTTTCAATCTCTTTATATTTATCCTATTTGGGACTTGCTGAAATTCTTGAATGTAATGAGTAAAGAAAATAAAAATTCTTTCTTATGCAACCTCAAAGCTGCTTTTAACCTCTCTACTTAATTGTATGCTTGTCAACTCCAGAATTTCCATTTGAGATATATACCTTTGTCTATCTCCATCTCTAGCTCCTGAAAATTTCTATTTGTTTATTCATTGTCATACTTTCCTTTAATTACCCAACTATGGTTTTCTTTAGTATTTGAACATTTTTAAAATAGCTGCTTCAAGTCTTTGTGAAATCCAACATCCAGAGACACTTAGATAGTTTCCATTGGCTTTTCCTTCCCTGAGTATGGGTCATACATTCCAGTTACTTTGCATATTTCGTAATTTTTGTTGAAGATCGGAAATTTTGGATAACGATTTCACTATAAAGATTATTTTTGTTGTTTTATTGTTTATTTGCATCTTTGGCTGGGCTCTCTGATTTCTTGCTGTCCCACAGTGTATAGCTGTTGATGTGTCTGCTATGAAAATGTTTATAGCTTTTATTTTTTTAAGACTGGCTCTCTAGGTTTTTCTTTCTCTATCTCTATAACTTAGTGATTGGCCAATGAGTAGACACAGTTTGGGCTCAAACACCTCAGGCTAATAAGGCTTCCATTGCATGGGGGAGGGCATTCAAAATTCAGGATATAGTTACATCTACCCCAGCATTTGCTTTCCACTGGGATTTTTTCATGTGTGTTTTCTTTTTCTTTCTTTTTTTTTTTTTTCTGGTGCAAAAAAGGTGGTTTTATTAAAGTACAAGGACAGGACCTGTGGGCAGAAAGAGCTGCTTCATGTGTATTTTCTAAGTGCTTGTGCACGGTCTTATGCAGCTAAAACTTTGTGAATTGCTTGGTCCCTCTTTGCTCTCTGCTGCCCATGTGTGAAAACTCAGCCAGAAATAGGCTTGCCTCAACCATGCTATAACTTTAGGCCACTATCCTTACTCTTATTGAAGATCATGACAGCCACCGAAAACATCTCTGGAAATGATTGTTGCCCACTACTCTAAATTACTTTAATAAAGACAGTGCAGTTCCTGACCCTCATAGCCTGCCTTAGGAAGGTAGACCCTCCATACCAACCAAGCAACAGAAATGAGATGGGAGTATCCCTAAACAAGAACATCACAGACCCCCCATTGTTCCAGTTAAAAATTTAGCAGTTTTTCAAGCACACATGCTTGTCAGAGTGACATAGGCTAGTCAGAGTGACTCAATTTCCAGAGTGCTATAACGGTTGTTTTGGTCAATTTTGTCTCAATTTATAGTTGTTTTTTGGATAAAGGATTTGCTGACCTCCTTATTCAGCCATAACCTTAGGTGCTACCTCTCAGGGTAATTTTATATTGATTTCAAAACCAGACAAGAATAATTAAAAAGAGAAAAGTATACACTCGTTTTACTTATGAAAATAGTTTCAAATTTTCTAAATGAAATACTAACTATCCAAATTCAACAGTGTATTAAAAATGTATTATGGTTAAGTATGATTTACCCTAAGAAAATATTAATAGTTTAACATAAGCAAATTTATCAAGAAATTTATTACATTAATAGACTGAAAAAGAAAAATCAGAAAATTATTTTAACAGTTGTAGAAAAGACATTTGGTAATGATCAAAAGAGATTCAGCAGATTAAGAACAGAAAGGAATTTTCTAAACTTGCTAAAGTTTATTTATAAAACACCTACAGTAAGCATAGTTAATAAGAAACTCTAGATATATTCCTTTTAATATATGAAGAGAGGGCAAGCTGATATTCATTATCATCACTACTGTTTAACTATGGAATTCTAGATCCTGGCCAATGATATAAGAAAAGAAAAAGAAATAAAGGAGTGAGAAAATGGAAAAGGAAGTTATAAAACACCTATTATCTCCTTTTATGCAGATAATGTGATCAACTACCAAGAAAAAAAATGATAGAATTAATAAACTATCAGAATCAACACAAGATATCATAAAGCTGTTCAATGTAAGATCAACCTGTAGAAATCAATAGAATTTGTCTATACCAACAATAACCAGATAGAAATACCATAAACAACAAAATACCAAACAAAATATCAATAAAATGACAAATTTTCTAGGTATTAGCAAAAATTATAAAAATCTGTGGAGAATACTTAATAGATTTCATAAAGTAGACAGAAATTATTATGAATTAATGATAAGGTATTCTGTGTTCTTGAGTTGGGCAAGCTAATATTATAAAAAGGTCAATTTTACTCAAATTAATTGATACATTCTTTGTATCCCTAATCACTTTGGGTTCCCAAACTCAAGTTGGATTTTACATAAACTCAATAAACTTTTTATTTCTAGTATATGGGAAAATATATGTCTATGTATAGGTAAGTGAACTTGGAAAAAGATGAATTAAGAAAGGGGACCTGCCTTATTAGTTATTAAAGCAATGAGCTCATCTGAACAGACTAGGGAACACAGAAGCACACATATACACACGTATGAACTTAATATCCTACATAGTTGGCAACCTATATCAACGAGAAACATTGAATAAATGAATCAATCAATTTAAAAAATAAAATTCTCTACATGGACCAAATACATTAAAAATTATGAGGAATTGGACTATGGGTGATAGAAATGAAAATGGTGAAAAAAAAGTCATATTTGAGATAGACTTTGGAGACAATACCAATGAGAGTCGTAAATGGATTGGATATTAGAGTTGGAAAGTGAAAAAATGACATACTAGTGAAGAAGAAATTGACGATGCAAGTGAGAAAGGCTGTCTGTAGGAGGAAAATTCTTGAACAGGAAGAGCACCTTATTCTGAAAGTGAGCACCAGGGTTGATTTTTGATGGGAGGAATCTAAGCAGAGAAAGTAGTAGATTTTTCTCTCTTATGGGGGAAAGTAACAACAAAAATAGTGTAATAACATGAACTTATTCAAACACAAACAAGTAAAAGTCTAAACAGAAATTACCCGAAGGGCCTGCAGCCAAATATGGACTACCTTAATTTGTAAGTAAGTACATTCCTAGGTAGCAAAACAAGTAATCATGACTTAAGAGGTAAAAATTATAACTCAGGCACAAAATGATAACAGAAAGGTATAATGTCTTAGAATTCCAAAATTTTATTTCTTAAAAATCTTATTTGATTAAAATTCAACATTTACATCTGACTAGCAATATTTAGAAATAGTTTTGTTAGAATTGGTATGTATGTGTATTTCATTTTTTCATTTGTCATTGGCTTGTGTTTTATATCTTAAAACATCATTGATCAGTTTCTCATGAAGGAAAAAGATGGGGAGGAGAGGGTGGAGAAGGAGAATAGACCTTAGTGAATGAGCCTCTCTCTAAATGTGACAGCTAAAGGCAGAATTGGAACTTACCAGGAAATTTTCTGATCTTCAGAGATTTTGTAGAGCACAGAAGCTGCTCGCTGTTGCTCAGATAAAGGATTTGCAGTGACTGACGAATTGAGCGGTGACTGTGTTATTGTTTTAAAAGTGAAACCAGTTGAGTTCAAGCAAAGAATGTGGTTGAGTAGATTTACTGTGGAGGCTAGGATTCTCAGACATTCCTAAGTAACACTGACGGGGAAAATTTTAGCTTGGTAAGTCCAGGGATGTTACAGTAATTTGGGTGTGTCTCCCCGACTGATTGTTTTAATTATGTGTCAGGGACAGGAGAGGAGGAACAGAAAGAAGAAACTACCCAGGAGACCTGGGGTGATATGAATAGTTGTCAGGATTCCTAGTGATAACCCCCAGCTTCGTCAACAGCTTACTGTGACACAGTGTAGGCCAGAAATTTCCCTCAGTCCGGGTCTAGGATTTTTATTTTTTTGTAGAAATTTAAAAAATTACAAAGTGAAATCATTGTGCGGGGGCTTGCATCTGTATGGTTTCTTTCATTTTATTCCATTTTTTATTAAAAACCATTTTTTAACCACAGAATAGTTTTCTCAAACAAATATTAGCCTGCTTCCCAAAGTGTAAAATAGATATAAATAAGCAACTCTAGTTGAGTTAGGGAAACTCTCTAGGTATCAGAAAGGACATGCAGTAGGAAGTAAAAGAAAAAAGAAATAAAATGAATCAGATGCTTGCTAACATATGTTAAACACTGTATTTGGCTTTTTAAAGTTAGTTTCTCATTTGATCCACATTCCTTTTCATGGATGAAAAAAATGAGACCCCAGAGATACATAAATTGTCCAAGTGATACAGACAGTAAGTAAGAATTCTGACATTTGAAATTAGTTCTGATAGTTCCATGAAGGTTCTTGTTGAAGCTGAGACATGACAGGAAGAATGAGAAATGACCATGGAAGGCAGACATCACACTGACTTACTCCACCTCTTAGTGTCTGTCAGTGCCCAGAGTGTTTTCTGAGAGTTGGGTCATGGGTTGGGCATATGGACAAGATGTACCAGAGATTTAGCCTACCCCTGGACTAAGCCATGTTCCCTCCCTTCTAAGTAGTTGGCTTCACAACAGGTATGACCTAGTAATTAGGAAATAAACAGATAGCTCTAAATAGAGTCAAACATAATCTTGAAAGCAATTACAACAAGTTGACTTCAAATAATCTCACCTCTTCTGGGGCAGTGGCCGGGGAGGCTCTTGTTAAATAGCCGGCCCTTTTCTGGGCTTTTGCGTCTTTTTCCCTGGAAGACAGCAGGAAGTAGCATAGCTTAGACATGCTTTCCCAATTTGGGGGAAAGATTTAGCATACATGTCAACCTTAATTTTGACTCTTTTCCTCAGCTCAATCTAGTGTAGCAGATGTGGAGGTGGTACATGCAGAAATTAGCTCAGGTACCATAAGTCTCTCCTCAGTGCTGAAAAATATCTCAGACATGGCTCTACAGGAGGCAAGAATCTCTACCTTTAACCGCACAACCAACAGACTACTCCCCGACCCCTTTAAAAGCTTCCAACATTCAGGTGGTAACCAACTCTAAAAGCCATCTCTGCCATCGTTGGAATAGTCTCTTCGAAATACCATATTCACACTGAACCAAAATCTATCTGCCTGTTTTGGTTCTGGCTCTAAACTGTAAGGTCCCACAGAGCAAACTCAGAAATTTAAGGAGAGCTTTTATGCCTTGTACATGTCCTTTCCAGTTTAAGAAACCAAGATTATTCCAACATAAGTTAAATAGGTAATAAAAACAATAATTGAGTTAGTGACTTCAAATCGATAACCTGTCTTATATGTCTCAAGGCAGTTTATTTTTGTTTTAAATTATTTTTCAGTAAATGTACTATATTCATAGTTTCAGTCCCCTTTCAAGACAGCCTATATAACAAGAAGGAAGCTTTATAGTAAATAATACATCTGCTGGTTTACATTCAGCTTTCAAGAGAATAAGAAAAAACTGCTCAGCTTGCCCTGGGTCTCCCTCATCCCCACCCCCTAAATCTTGCCCTTCTTCCTCCATCTTCCACAATTTCTTCACTAGGCGCAGCATGTGTGATCACAGCTTCATTATCCCAATATTATTGACTAGGTCAAATTAAATCCCCTGAAACATACATACTCCCTGGCATTTAAAAAGCTAATTAGAACAACACAATTATCTTGAATGGATAAGCTTAGTATTGGCTTGGTATCAGTGTTGAAGTTTTGATGGTGGTCACAAATTAAAGATGACCTCCTTGTTCAAAAACAGATTAGAACACTCTGATTTGAGGATTTTCAATGGATAACAAGCCTTTTTTCACCTTTGGGTGTCACTGAAGAGAAGGAAAGAAGCTAAGAAGCACTGCATAGATGTCAGTAAACCTCCAGGACACTCACCCTTGCTGAGCTGCAGGGAGGTGCAAGCTAAAATCAGTTCTTTAGACTATGTCATCCTAGCATAACCCGAAATGTCTAAAGACGCTGGCAACTCACAGGATCAGGATGTGTCCTGCTAAAGTCTTTCTACTGGTTGGCTGCCATAAGGAGAGTTTGGCATCTTTCCCGGGGGGGCTTTTCTCAGTCCCGAGGACACAACAGAGTCAGGGCTTAACAAGAATTAAGAATTCTTTTTTTCTCAGAGTCAGGAAACTCAAATTGGAGCTACTTCCTCAAAAGACTATTAAGTGCTACATAAGGTATTAACCCTGGACCCTCTGGAATGCTTTGGAATACCATTTGAGTGATTGTTAAAATCTTTTCTGGTAGGTGGCACTTATCCAACTTCACCTGATAAGAGGTATCAGAGTGATCTGCTAAGCATTTTTATTTAATCTTTTAGAGTTAGAAAAATACATTTGACAGAATATAAAAAGAATACATTTACTGGTCCAGAGAATAGCTGGGAACTCAAACACTTCAAGAGGACTTTTACTCACAATATCATTTTGCACGTGGCACATCTGTTGATGAAGGCTATTCCATCAGGGCTCTGAAAAAGTTTTTTATCTTGGGAACAAAATAATTTTCCATTTTTCATTAATGCCCGATACTCATCACACGTTTCCTAAGGAAAAGATGAAAAAAAGCGTGTTTACTGAGATCTCATCAAAGCAAGACTTTACCTTCTAAGAACTTCCTTGAGCAATACTATTTAAAGACCAATACCTGCTTTGTATAGAAGCCATTCACTCAGTCTACACAAATAACATAAACAAAAACAATGACTGGATTGTCCATCTACTTAATAAGCTTTCTTCCAAAAACAATTAGTGAAATGGAAAGACTTGACCTTATATTCCAGGGTTGTAGTTTATAAGCCCAATAGCCATAGCAAATTAACTTCTCAATGGCTAACTTATCCTATCTGTAAAAATAGAGGATATAATTTCATATGTTCCATACGTATTGTGAGGATTAAATATTATAAGTATGTATAACTTTCAAAGTGCCTGACACATAGTACATAATCAATAATTACATTATCCTCCCCCCCTCTTCTTTCTCCTTTTTTATTATTGTTGTGATTACTATTATTGGAATATGACACATATAAAATACCTAGTACACAGTAGGTCAATAATTGCTGCCAAAAGGAACACAAAAAGATTGCTGAAAAGGTTAAGTCAGTATATTTTATGGAAGGCTTGCTATATGTCACTCTTAAAATCAATGGTGCATTTGCACTATCTCGCAAAGTACTGATTTAATATGTTATACTCCCTATTAGTTTAGAAAATCCAGTGGGCCTTTAGAGCAAGCCTTTGGAATCTAAGTTATGTGGTTTTTTTGGTTTTATTTTGATTTTGCCAAAAAATAAAAAATGGGGTAACAGGGTGATGGGCATTAAGGAGGGCATGTGATGTAATGAGCCCTGGGTGTTTTACACAACTGATGAATCGCTGAATTCTACCTCTGAAACTAATAATACACTATATGTTAAATAATTGAAATAAAAAAAAAGAATTCTGTCCAGCCTCTTATATCTTTATAATAATCATTAAATCAGTCTACAAAACTTCATTATGGTATTAATTTACTTTGCTAGGTGACACGGATATAGCTAGGTGCATGGATATAGCAATAAAGTGGAAGCATCCTTGCTTAAACTGTGCTTACCATCGAATGGATAATGATGTACTTCACCTAGCCTCTTAAACATGGGAGGCAGTTGGTAGCCCTTGCAGAATGATTAATGGTGAAGAAGAATAAATAAATAATATCAGAGACCAGCCCTGGGAAATTCTGCCAGTGGGGTGACCATCTAAAATATCTCTAAAATTATTATCACCAGCCAGTGATCTTATCTGAGTAGCCCAGCAATAATTTCTGGCAACAGTCTGACGACTGGGCCTCTTGAGATCTGTCTAGTCTCTGACTTTACAGTATCTTATGCCAACATTGCAAGTTACTGCTTAGCTTGCCGGATATAACTGATTCTACATAGTCTAGATAAAACTTTGTCATAGAATCAGAGAGGAGCCTGGTGTTTTTTATGATAGAAACATATCCCTTGTGAGGCAGGTCTTAAGAAAGTATTGAAAACAAAGATTCATGAAACACTAGAATGAAGCTTTTTATAGTTTTCAGTGGTCAGTTGAAAAAGATCATTACCAATGAGGATAATTCCTGAATTGGACTTCTCCAGTGTCACAATGACATGAATGCCTAATTTCTAGAAAGACCCGCCTTTTTTATTTTTTTATTTTTTACAGATGGACAACCAAGACCCAGAGAGGTTAAGATTAATTATAATTAGTTAAGATAGAACTCAATGCTGCTTTTCTGAGTGATGAAATAATCCAACGTATTCTCTTGGCAAACAGGAAAAGGCCATACAAATTGAAAGCAGGAGGTGGGTTTTCCCTGGGAAAGAAGGAATGTCCTCTCCATTACCCAACCATGAGAGAGGGTTAAAAGAAGAGCAGATCTACACCAAAAAGGCATCCTGAGGTGGGGAGATCACTTTTTAGCAAGTGTTTACTTGCAGTCTTTTGGCTTGTTTCCATTTTGTTTTGTTTTGTTATTGTTGCTGTTGTTTGTGTTTTCTCCACATGTCCCAGAAAAACTAAGGCCCTCCAGGGCCAAACTCCTTCCTTTACTGGCCCATTGTCTTCTACCGACCCTCCTTCAGCAGCATAGTAAAATCCCCCAGGAGCTGGCGTCACCCCCACTCTGTGTTAGGGTACCAACAAGCTCCTTTTGGCTTTATAATAACTCTTCTGTGATGACAAATTTAGGTATATGGTAAAGATCCTTGCAGGGCACTACAGTGCTTTTCTGTGCTGTGCTGGCTCACGTTTATAATACTTAACAGGCTTTTGTGGCACTAGTAAGAACTCAAGCTACTGAATTTGGAAAACAAAAATTCCAGCACCATAAGAAAGACTAAATCAATAGTTTTCACTTCTGATGAAATATACAAAGACTGTTGTAAGAAATATTTCCAGAGACATATTTATTTCTTTGTGTTCTTGCTTATGCCAACATAAAGGGTGGCTAAATTTATTTTTAAACTATTTTCCAGCGAAATCGAGTTTAATGGTATAAAAAGTCACAGTTGCAAAATTAAAAATATCCACCAGAATCACCACCCATTATCAAAGACTCTGAAAAAGAAAATTATGGCTTCATGCACAGTGAGATTTACACAATACTCTTCTTTTTGCCAGTATAAAACATGCAAGTAAGCATGATCTTTGATTCCCCCAATCCAACATTTTTTCTACTCTACTCTACTACCCTACTTATTTCATAAAGGTTTTTGAACCTCTCCTTACACAGCAAATTTAGATGAAATTATATAAACTACAATGAAATTTTCTAGAACATTCCTGAAATGTTTCTTTAAAAAAATGTTACACTAAAATATAACAAGAGAGCATTTTAACAATAGTTCTAAGAGTTTCATTATAGAAAAGCGTTGTTTTACTGGTTTATTATTTTAATGTTCATGGCTTTTAAGAGACATAGCACATATTTCCTATATACCTAGCACTATTTTAAGTGCTGAATTAATGGCATAGGGGTGTGTGTGTGTGTGTATTTGGCTCTGGACTTTTTTTTTCCAAATAGATAAAAAAATTAACTTCTAGAGAAAATGATTCTTTTATTGTTCAAACAAAAGAGAATTGGCTAAGCACCCTCCTGAGCCAAGGCCTCTATCATCCCAGATTTTTCTCCCTGATCTTCTGTCACCTGCAAAAATCTTCAGGACTTACTACCTCCAGATCCTTGGTCTAATACTATCTTTTCACCGAATACTTACTTGAGTATCCTAAGAAGAACTGATATCACCTCATCCCCAGAAATTCCTATCTTCCATTCTGCTTCATTTTCCTCCTAGCATTAGTCATAATTTAATGTGCTATATATTTTACTAATTTACTCATTAACTTATCTGTTTTCCTCCACTAATACGTAAGCTCCATAAGGGGAGGGCTCTTGTCTATTTTCTTTATTTTCCAATATTCCCAACAACTCAAACAGGGTCTAACAAATGATAGATACTCCGTAAATATTTACTGAATGAAATATAGACAATGACCATATACAAGGTACAGACAACCCGTTTACACATATTTCTGCTTTCTATGTTTGTTATGGCTTTTTCGGCTATTAAATCTGACAATACTAATTCACTGCTTTGTTTATGGAATTTGAAAGCACTCCTTTAGCATGGTAGGTTGCCTCTTGCAGGCATCCATCATCATTAATACATTGATGTGTATGTGTGTGTGTGTCTGTGTCTGTGTGTGATTCATGTCTTCCTTCATAAAGACCTGTTTCTGTGTTTTTAACAAAAGCTATTAGTACCTATCAGTATAATATGTCTGTATTATTAATGTGAAGGTGTTGGTCACAGGCCATTTTTCCTTACAGATTTTGGAATGGATTCAATGAACAGAAAAAGCAGGACTAACCTGATTTTCATCCTCACTGGCAGCATCTGGGACAAAAATACAGAAACTTAAGTTAAGGGAATGCAAAATATTCAACAAATAAACAATTCACTCAGTGTAGTGCCTTGCTTATTTTAATGACTGCATGTTATAAAACCACAAATTGCTTTTGAACACGTTAAAATTTACCATGGCAAATAAAATGGGGGCACTGCACCAGGAAATCAGTACATGTACTCACAGAGGTCTAGTCACTCATAAAAGTCTAATTACTTTGGAAAACAATACTCATGTACTTTCTTACCCCCTTCAAAATATCTAATTTCGAAGAGATCCTTTCACAGCAAAGTATGGCAGACCTCTTTTAAAATTATAATATAACAAATATATCATGTCAATTATAATTTGAAAGTATAATGTAGCATAAAGTTTATATCATATGTGCACATAAAATGAAAGTTTCTGAATTCTGGCAAACTTGTCTCCTTATTAGAGCTACAAAACTCAAAGATCTGACAAAAATCAAGATTAATTAAAATCATAGGCTATTATACTCTCTCATTCACAGACTCCCTTTTGTACTTATGCACTTATTTTAGGAAAGTGGGCATCATTTATGTATAATGATCTCCTGACTCTCCATCTCTGAGATTTTCTTTTAAAAAATACAAATGCTTCAGAACAAGATTGAGCCTAGGAAATTCATGTTCCCTTCAAATTCAAATAACAAATACAAAAAACTACCTTCTATTTCCCACAAAAGTCTCTTACCTTTTAGGAGATATGCTTTCAATCCATTTAGGATTTGGTAACACAAAAATAAAATATGCTAGAAGGTACTACTACTTTAAAATAAGAATAGATGATTAAATTTGATTTTTAATAGTTTATAAATATAGTATTATTTATAAAATATACATCTAAGTTTTAAATATCTATTATATGCATAATTCCTATCAGTATGAATTGATAAGCTTAGTATCATCTATATGTACAGTATATATAATTTCCAACAGTAAGAATGAATATGCTTGGTGAGAGGAAGATGAAGAAGAATCCATTAGCTTTCAGAACCAATACAGAATTAATAGAAGGATTTCTCATGGATAAAAATTCAGATTATGTCAAACTATTTGCCAGTTATAAAGTTAACAACATAGTTATTAAGCCACATATATAATTCTTCAAAACTCTGTGTCTGGTTAGATATTTCAAGACTATACATACACACATACATACAATCACACAAACATACTTACATATATACACATATTTGAGGAGTAGGGGGAGGGAGACAAGTCCCTGCCCAGGGCTTTGCCATGTGTGGAAGAGGCTTAGATTACATGCAAATTGCTCACCTTGTATGAGGCAGAGGGCCAGGGTCAGAAGCATTGGCACTTTGGCTATCTTCATGTTGAAGATGATGTAAGTCGATTACAAGACGGCTCTGGGCATTGCTCACCAGCTGGTGCTCTAAGACTGAACCCAGGGAGATGCAGCTCACTTTTTATATACTTGGTGACACCCACAATAACAACCAACATTACAAAACCAGTTGTTCTAGGTCATGCTAGACTTAATATACCACATCAATTTAGTTTCCATCCTTTAGCATCCTGTCAAGGTGGCAGATCTGAACAGATAATGTCTATTTCCACAGTTCTGATATGTTTTCATGATACCTCCCCCAAAAGGCAATAGATTGAGTCCAAGAACTCTATTATAAAGTTTAACACTCCATACTCCTATGTAAGAACTGAATTCTTCACCAAGACCAGACATATAACTTTGCAGACAAACATGTTTCTAACTGGGCTCCCTTCATAAGTGGGAGGGGAGGAAAGAAGACAGATGAGTTATCCTACTAGTCAGGTAGAGACTTACAGATTCCCACATCTGGAGAAAGTTGCTGAGAGTAAGAGAAGCTAGAATTCTTGTTGCTTCCATCTGCAGGTGTTTTGAAGGGTCTCAATTCAGTGCCACAGACTCATGTACAAGTTAGAGTGAACAACTCAAAGACATAACCCAGCAAGATTTTAACACTGAGTACATGGTGAAGCCAAAATCCAGAGAAAGGACAATGACTTTCCCAAGAGCACATAGTTTAGGTGGAAGAGGCAGAGGTGGTACTTGAGGAAGATCACTTTTTATTTAACTCCATACACTGCTTCCATCACACATTGATAAAGGCAGAAACTATGTGAAATCAAAGCTTGCACATAACTGCTTTAAAAAATTCTCAATCTGAAGGACATTTTCTATTCTAAAGCCTTATCTTTTAGTCTAACCAAACATTGTAATCATAAACATTAGAGGCTCAAACTTTAACTTTCTACAGCCCATCACTCCCCAAATTACTGTTTGAAAAACGTGGCTCAATCAATTTCCCCCTAAATTAAGTTTACTCCAATAGTGACTCATTATTTACTCTCTCAGGAAGAAAAGAAAGAATACTTAAAAATATAAATATAAATAATCAGTGTAAGATTTTTCCAGAGAAAGTATCTTCTCCTTAGTTATCTTCTCCTTAGTTCCTTCTTCCATTTTACAAATAATGCCTTTTGTCTACCAGCTTATTCTACTCTAATACCTGAAAAATTATGCAAAAATGATTGAAGCCACAGCCAAACGGTTTGATTCCAGTACTCCAAAGGGTCTCCATATCCACAGAGGGAAAGTTTGGGACTTTATGGGATCAAAGCCCTTTTAAAGATTCTTCCAGAAAACTGATCTAAGGCTAGCCAATTTGATGATGATGTCAATATTCTGAATGCCATTAAAGCCAGAGTATTTCCTTTTTTGTGTGTGTGAAATAACTTATTTCCTCTAAAAGTGTAATCATTGTTTTCAAGGTCTGTGCTTTGTTTCTTTCCAATGGTTTAATAAAATGAGTGCCTATGGAAAGCAAGCTCAAACTACATTATTGTCACAGATTAGAAAATTTAATCCATCATAGCTTAATAGAAAGAGAATGGAACAGGGAGTCAGGAAATTTGTTTCTATTCCTCTCTTTGCAACTACACAATGTAAGGAAAGGAGCCTGGCTTTGACATGTGGTAGACGTGGGTTCAAATCTTGACTCACCGGTTACTAGCTATGTTGCCTTGGGCAAGTCATTTATTTTCTCTCTGTCTCGGCTTCCCAATATGCAAAACAGGGGTCATAAAATTACACTGTACAATTGTTGTAAGAGTTAGAGGTAATTCGTGTGTGTGTGTGTGTATAAGGTTTAGAACAATTTTGAGTATAGTGATAAGTTTTATAGTTAATGATAGCTGGTCTTGCATTTTTATGTCATTACAATGATGTAGTTGTATTATTAGGTAATTTCAAAGGTACAAGAAAAGTCAACATCTCTTGCACATTGACCTCATCAACAGATTTTAAGCTTACTCAGCATGTAATGACACCCCCAACACATTCTGAAGTGAAATTAAAAAGTCAAGACATGTCTTCTTTTTCATTTTGTTATCATGTTCTAAACCACAATACCTAAAACAAATCAAAGCATTTGCTGTTTAAAACCTGTCAAAGTCATTGCAAGATTTCAATCAGCATTGATTTCTTAGCTTTCTCTGTGAAAGTGTCTTCTAAATATTGACATACCAGTACTAACTCTTTATTTTTTATCTGTTCTGTCAGATCATATGAAATGAGTCCCAACAATACACTCTGTCACTGGTGGTAAGAAAGTTTAGCACCTATTTTTTTTTTTTTATAATATAGTTAGGTTTATTTGTCTTAATCTGCGTTCCATCCTGGCTTCCCCTGACAGCATGGTTAATTAAAAAAATTTACATACAATAAAATCACTGGTTGTGCTATACAGTTTTTTGTTTTGACAAATTCAGAGTCCTGTATCCACCACCACAATAGCAGTACAGAGGAACCCCATTAACCTAAAAATTCCTTTGTATAAACTTCCTTTCCCTAAACCTGGCAACCACTGATCTGTTTTCCATCCCTATAGTTTTGTCTTTTCCAGAAGGTCATATAAATGGAATCATACAATATGTAGATTTTTAGGTCTAGGTTCTTTCACTTAGCAAAGTGCTTTTAAGATTTGTCTAGGTTGTTGCACAAACCAATAGTTCATTCCTTTTTCCTGCTGAGTATAGATAACCTTATTACATGGACATACCACAGTTTGTTTGTCCATTTATCTGTTGAAGGACATCTGGGTTATTTCTAGTTTTGGCAATTGTGAATAAAGCTGCTATAAATAGTCATATATGGGCTTTTGTATGAACACAAGTTTTCAATTCTCTTGGATAAACACCCGGGAGTGGAATGGCTGGGCTGTATAGTAAATGTATGTTCATAAGAAACTGCCAAACACTTTTCCAAAGTGGATATTGTGCTTTGCAATGAATGACCATTCTGCTGTCCCACATCTTCTCTAGCATTTGGTTGTCCACACTCTTTTTCAACTGGAAACTGCTGCACCACCCCAACTCCGATAATTGGTGCCTGTGTAATATGCTCTGATGAATGCCAAATCTAGCCCAAATAGATAGTATTCCCAGGAGTGGAAGTGGTGTGAGGGTAGAATGAAAGAACCTAAAGATGACTGTAGCTCTGAAGAATCCATGCTTTGAGGAAAGCTTGAGGAGTTGGTTTCCTTCTTACTGAAAAAGTGCTCCTCACTGCCACCCAGGTCATCCTGAAATGATGAATAAGAGGTTTGAAACTGAGAGCCTCTTCTGTGAGGAGAGGCAGCCAAAAGAAGATTCCAGGAGCCCCAATATTGGAAGGATGGTCAGCTGCCCCTTGGCA
Source organism: Neomonachus schauinslandi (assembly GCF_002201575.2). Lineage (NCBI taxonomy): Eukaryota > Metazoa > Chordata > Mammalia > Carnivora > Phocidae > Neomonachus > Neomonachus schauinslandi. The sequence continues at coordinate 37,829,890 of NC_058409.1, read as the reverse complement.
TCAGGACTCTTTCTCTATTTCATTTCAGGAATGTTTTAAATCCAGAGGTGATTCACTGCATACTCTGTTAATCACTCCATGTTTCTGAAAACCACAAAATTTAAATTCAGATGAATGGGTGGGAGAATTTAGAAAATTGGGGTTTGGGTTATCAGGGTGCTTTTTGTGTGTGGTTCTGAAAACCGTTTCTTCTTTATTGTTATTTTGCAATGTTGCATCACTGTCTCTTCCATGCACATGAGTGAAAATGTCCTACTGACAGAGAACACTGTGGTTGGGTCAAAAGGCTGCTGGTAACAAGAGTGACACCTAAAGCAAAGTTTCAACTTAAGGTTAAAGCACATAGCCTGGCAAATGCCTGTCAGGGAAAGCAGGGTCAGCAATATTCTCATCAGAGAAATCAGAGTTGAATGACAAAGGCATTAAAGATATGGAATATCATGTAAGCCCCTTTGGCCCCTACCTCCACTCCTGACTTCCCTGACTCCTGTTGTCCCTTGAGGAGAATGGATCTTGTACATCTTATTGTATCCAATGTAAACTACCCATTTTCTGTTTTTTCCTTAGCTCTTCCTTGACATATCTCCACATTCTCTCATCATCTCCTCACTGCCCAAGTGCCTTTCCTTTTTTTCTTTTGTTTGAAGTTTTTATTTGAGTTCTAGTTAGTTAACAACATATAGTGTAATATCGGTGTCAGGAGTAAGATTTAGTGATTCATCACTTACATACAACACCCAGTGCTCATCCCAACAGGTGCCCTCCTTAATACCCATCACCCATTTAGCCCATCCCCTGCCCACCTCCCCTCTAGTAACCCTCAGTTTGTTCTCTGTAGTCAAGAGTCTCTTATGATTTGCTTCCCTCTTTCTCTTCCCCCCTCCCCTATGTTCATCTGTTTTGTATCTTAAATTCCACATATGAGTGAAATCATATGGTATTTGTCTTTCTCTGATTGCCTTATTTCACTTAGCATAATACACGCTAGTTCCATCCATGTCATTGCAAATGGTAAGTGTTCATTCTTTTTGATGGCTGAGTAATATTCCATTGTATATACACACCACCCCCTTTTTTTTTAAAGATTTTATTTATTTATTTGTCACAGAGAGAGAGAGAGCACAAGCACAGGGAGCAGCAAGCAGAGGGAGAGGGAGAAGCAGGCTCCCCACTGAGCAGAGAGCCCAACGTGGGGCTCAATGCCAGGATCCTGGGATCATGATCTGAGCTGAAGGCAGATGCTTAACTGACTGAGCCACCCAGGCACCCCATTCCACATCTTCTTTATCCATTCATCAGGCGATAGACATTTGAGCTCTTTCCATAATTTGGCTATTGTTGATAATGCTGCTATAAACATCAGGGTGCATGTGTCTCCTCCACTCATTATTTTTGTATCCCAAGTTGCTTTTCCTGTAAGTCGTCCTGATAGTCCTTGGGGGAATCAAGGGGTACCCCTGTCCATTTTTCCTTTTGCTTTCCTGGGCATGTAATCTTCAGCCAGGTCCTTTTTTGCAGCCCACTGTTGACTTTCAGCCTTTGCCTAGGGTTCTGGCTTGCTGTCACATAGTGATTTTCCCTCATTTTTGGACTTGCCCGGCTTTTCTTGCTTTACCTCATCTTCTGGTTGTCCCTCATCATCTAGCAGTCCCTCATCATCTCGCTGTCCCTCATTCTGGAACCTTCCCTCATGCCCTGACTTCCCCTCCACTTTCAGCTTTTCTTCCTCACCCGATTTTCCTTCATCTTCAGGCTCTACTTCATATTCTGGTTTTAGCCTCGCTTTTCTTTTTGGCTTTCCTTACTTTTCATTGTAGAATTTTTTCCATGTTGAGGTTTCCCCTTCTTTTCCTGTCCTGCAGGGATTGTAGACTGGTTTCCTCCCCCTGTTCTAGCCTTGCACAGTGCTGGGGACTAACGTGCAGAGCTGAGGTCCCGGCAGGGCTGCATATCCTAGGGCCTAGGTTTCCGGAAGCCCCCACGCCCCTGCCCGCCTCCCCACCCCCCTGCCACTTAGGGACAGGTTTCCGGCGGGCGGTGGGAGCGGAGGAGGCAAGGACGTGACAGCCAGACAGGCCAGCGAGTGTGAGTACTTTTCCTTAAATTCCAAATTGCATCTTTTTTTCTTCAGCTCTTAATTATTCATCAAACATGTAGAAACTTTTTTTTGTTTCATCACAAAGGAATGGAGCTTGATTAGAAGAAGTACAAACTTTACAATTCAGAACATGTATCAAGTGACCCAGAATCTGAATTCACATCAAGGATATTGACACAGAGGGAAGAGATGAGAAAACTGTAAAAGTAAACAAGGTTTTGTAGACCAGTAGTGTTACTGAATACAAAGGTTATTTCAAAATCCAAGGTTATCAGACTATTGTTCAAGTCTTCTCTTTTTCTATGTAGAGATATCCTTGATGATCACAATAGTTTAATAAATAACTATATTATAGATAAAAATCACTTTCTGCATCTTTCAAAACAATCTGCCATTATTAGCTCTCTTATTTGTTTATGCAATGATGTGAGGTAGCAAAGAAGGTGTTATCCTTTTCTTACCTGCCCGAAATGGTACCATGAATGAGCCCCACGGCAGGAACTAGCGTGGAAAGTAATCCCAGCCTTGCCACCTTGTACACCCAATGTGGCTAACCCAGAACCTTTCAGGGGATTCAGAGAGAATCTAGACATTATGGTGCTATAAACTAGGGACAGCATGCTACTGCTAATGTAGTTCGTTCCTCTAATTCCTCCTCTCGCACACTCATACAAATGCGTGCGCGCGTGCACACACACACGCACACGCACACAATCATATACCCATAATGACTAGGGCAAAAAGAAATATGTTGTGATCATGACTGAAAAATATATGTCCTAACAGGTCTTAGAAGATGAAATAATTTATTTCTTGTTTTCTTAATTCTTAATTTTCTTTCCTATAATTCTCATATTTTCCCCCATTAATTTAGCATGTCTGTATCCTTTTTTTTGAAAGACACTAACTGGAAAACAGCCTTTACCCACCTTCTTATCTTGCACTGTTCTGTTAACAGCCAGCTTCACTCCCTCTCTGAGAATTCCTTTCTGTTTGTCTACAAAAGCAAAGAAACTATAGAGACAGGCATCTCTTTTTATCTAAGAACAAGATGGGATGGGCACTGTTGGATCACAGACCCTGCTATTTATAGATATAATTGTTGCTTTTATAAGATTAGGATTAAAAAAACAAGAAAGTTTCAATATCTAATTTTTTTTTTAAAGATTTTATTTATTTATTTGACATAGCGAGAGAGAGCACAAGCAGGAAGAGCAGCAGAGGGTGAAGCAGGCTCCCTGCTGAGCAAGGAGCCCGATGTGGGACTCGATCCCAGGACTCTGGGATCATGACCTGAGCTGAAGGCAGACGCTTAACCGACTGAGCCACCCAGGCATCCCTCAATATCTAATTTTTAATTGGATTAAGTTTTATGTTTTGGTTTATATTTGGTTCTTAAATACAATATCTTTACAGTTGATGCTACAGGAACTCTGTTACGTGACTACACTGTCACCTGGAGATTCAGTACATTCCAAAGTCTCCTAGGATCCACTCTGACTATAGGAAACAGAAGTTTGTGGAGTTATAGTCCTTTGAAAAAAATCACAGTGAATTAACTTTGAAGTAGCTAGTATGAGGAATTTTGGTGAAAAATGCTGCATATTTTATAAGTGAAATATTTACATGTGTTTGTGTATACAGTAAGGAAAAACAAAACTGTTACATTTATAAACAAAATTTGGAAAAGATAATTTATGTGTTTTTTGACATATATCTTTATAAAACTTTTTGCAAAGAAATATAAAATTTGCTGGCATTTATTGTGCACTTACTGACAGGTATAACAATAAAGCTAAAGAGTAACTATTTCTGTTTTACAGGTAAAGAAATTGAGGTTTGGTAAAATACTGTAACTTTCCCAAGTTCATACAGCCCATAAGCAGTAGTCTCTGCAACTGATAACCATCATTGCAAATAAAGGCAGTCAAACTCCAAAGCCCATGCCCTTAAATACCACACACTGTAGAGACCACATTACCTACATCTGTAATTAACTTAGCTCAGACACTCAATTGTTATGGTCCCAGTTGTGTCTCTCCAAAATTCATATTTTGAAGCCTTTACACCCAGTACCTCAGAATGTGACTGTATTTGGAGATAGGTCCTTTAAAGAGGTGATTATGTTAAAATAAGGCCATTAGGGTTGGGCCTGCCCCAAGCTGACTGGTGTCCTTATAAGAAGAAGAAATTTGGACACACAGAGAAATACCAGTGAGCTGTGTGCACAGTGGTTTACACCAAGCCACCTGGCTCGTAGGTGGTTAAGCTGAGATTCATATCTAGGTCTTAAGATTTAAATTTCATTCAATCAAGTAACATATTGATTGTGTCATTAGACAGAAAAAGGCAATAAAGGAATGAATAGAAATCGTAGAGTTCTCAGGTAAGGGACCAAATTCCTGAAATGAGATTTAGAAAGTTAAAAATGTAAGTCCAAAGTGAGGTGTTATGGTATTCCAGTAGATTCCGTAATACTCCACACATGAATACAACAAATATTGACTAAATGCCTACATTTGCCTGGCACTGTTTGAGAGCCTTGTGCTAAATTTGTGAATAAAAAAGACATGATGTCTGGTCTTTAAGAGATTATAATCTAGTGGAAGAGGTGGAAAATGATCATACAAATCATTGTTCAATCAAATCTGTGAAAGGGTTTTTATTTTTTAAAGATTTTATTTATTTATTTTAGAGAGAGAGAAAGCATGAGTGGGGGGAAAGCAGAGGGGAAGGGAAAGGGAGAGGGAGAGAGAATCTGAAGCAGACTCTGTGCTGAGCATGAAGCCTGATGCGGGGCTTGATCTCATGACAGCAAGATCATGACCTGAGCTGAAACCAAGAGTCAGACGCTTAATTGACTGAGCCACCCAGGTGTCCCAGTGTGAAAGTGTTTTTTAAAAAGATGTCCATGGAGGGCGCCTGGGTGGCTCAGTCGGTTAGGCGACTGCCTTCGGCTCAGGTCATGATCCTGGAGTCCCGGGATCGAGTCCCGCATCGGGCTCCCTGCTCGGCGGGGAGTCTGCTTCTCCCTCTGACCCTCCTCCCTCTCATGCTCTCTGTCTCTCATTCTCTCTCTCTCAAATAAATAAATAAAATCTTTAAAAAAAAAATAAAAATAAAAAAATAAAAAAATAAAAAGATGTCCATGGAGTAAAGCTAACATAACAGAGGTTCTAGCCTCTGGAGGGGGATTCCTTGATGAAATCAGGCTCAATTTAAAAAATGAACTGGGATTAAAAAGATATATAAACTCATCTATATGAAAAATTCAGCTAATCAGAATGAATCATTCCTTTAATAATTATGAGAACCAAAGTTTTGCTCTGGTAATTTCTTCTGAAATTTTCAGTTTTTACTGTATCTCTAGTTAGTTATCTAACAGAGAGGCAGGAGTTGAAATTAAAATTGAATATGGGAATGGTTTTGAATTTAGTGGGTTTTTTGGTTTATTTTGAATGATATCTCCCACATGATATTAATACATTCCAAATCCTTCCTAAAAAACTGATTTAGTTAAGAAAATATTTTCCCTTAAAAGTAATTTTAATATTTTTGAGCAAGGAGCTGTAAATAATGGACAGTTATTTGCCAACCACATAAGCAACCTTGGAAAATGCAAAAACTAGCTTTAGTCTACCGTATAAGATAGGGGTTATTTTTTCTCTCACATAGGAAATACTACTTATGCTTTTTAGCTCCCTTGGTCTCCCCAGCTATGTATCTGCATCTAAGGGAGACTGGAAGCCTCCACCTGTGTTTTCTTTCTATGTGTAGCTTACTTAGTATTTTTTCCCTTTCCCAGGGATCACTGACCTGCACTATTTGATGTCCATGTCAGAAAACTATGTCTTCTTTCTGTATTTTTTTTTCATTGTTTCAGGTGACAGGAAATATCCTTTCTTTGTTACTCCATTGTAACCAGAAGCATAAATCTTACTTTGTTTTTAAATGATATTTATTTTTCTCTTTCAATGCATTTGGTGTCCTTCTGTTCTCTTTACTTTTTTCCTGAATCCATGCCTCTCTTTTTACTCTCAATATTGTTTGTTACTCAAGGGTTATAAAAGAAAGAAAGGGGTGCCTGACTGGCTCTGTCAGTAGAGCATGTGATTCTTGACCTCAGGGTCATGAGTTCAAGCCCCATGTTGAGCATAGAGATTACTTAAAAATTTTTAAAAAATTTTAAAAAGGAAAAGGAGAAAATATTAAGAGTACAAAAGATTCCAGCCAAATGAAGTAAAATGTTTCAGGATTTTCCTGATCTACAGGTGGAGCCAGACAATGTCTGGATAGAGAAGATCAGTTCTCCAAACTGTACCATAGACCAGTGATTTTTTTGGAAATGTGAGACTTGCTGGCATTTCGACCTCAGGCAAACCATGATAAGAGTATCATCCACTTGACAGCATTGTTGAGCAGACTGAGATGATTATGTGAAAAACCTAAAGCAACTATTATATTGGTAACAGTGCAAATCATATCGTTAAGACTACCTGAGAGCCAGAAGGACATAAAACTTTGAAGTTAAGTGTTTGGCTTTGCAGTGATACTACTTGGGCTTAGAAACTGGCTTTTTTGATGTGTTACCAAGGACAATTTATCTCAACTCTCTGTCTCAATTTCTTCACTGCTAAACTGAGAATTATAACAGTGATTGCCATGAGGATTCAGGAGGTATTCATGTAAAGACTTAAAATGATACCTGATGTATGGAGAGTGCACAGTGTTAGGTGGTTTTTGTGTGTGTATTTATTTATTTATTTATTTATTTATTTATTTATTTGACAGAGAGAGACAGCAGAGAGGGAGCACAAGCAGCAGAGTGGGAGAGGGAGAAGCAGGCTTCCCCACTGAGCAGAGAGCCCGATGTAGGGCTCAATCCCAGGACTCTGGGATCATGACCCAAGCCGAAGGCAGACGCCCAATGATTGAGCCACCCAGGCGCCCCCAGTGTTAGATGTTATTAGAAATGTCTTCTTGTTAGCCTCTTGACAATACTGAATTAGGGATCACAGTGGGGAAATCCAATTTTGGGTCTTTGAAAGTACTGAATATTTTATGGGAAGTGCCAAGAACCAGTGCCTAATTTTAGGGGCACTAACAAATAACCCCCAGGATAGAAGAGTCATTTCCTCATTAGTGCCCCTTCCTTTGGACAGCTTATTATACTCCAGGTGGTGAGGCCTTTGCAAGGAATTGGGTCACCCTCAGTGAACAATAGCCACATGTGTCTGGATGGACTGACAGGTTATTTGAGACGTGAAAAAGTGACACCTTTTCAAATAGGTCAGAAAACCAAACAGCTCATTCTAACCTCTTAAATTTTCACATATTTTCCCACTTTAAAGAGAAGAAATGTCTTATCACCCAACTGAGGATGGGGGTGGGGCAACTGCCTTTTCCTACTTTTATGAGTCCCTCCTAGGCCTCTAACTCATTAGCAAGTTCATGAATATAGTCAAATAGTATCTAATGTAGAATTAGGGAGTCTGTATTTTAATTCCAGTCCTCACTTTTAGCTGAAGCAAGACTGTGAACATGGATTATGTTCCTAAATTACTGATGAGGTGTGAGGCACATTGGAAAATGGACAACAAGGGGTGCACCTGGGTGGCTCAGTTGGTTAAGCGACGGCTGCCTTCAGCTCGGGTCATGATTCCGGGTCCTGGGATCGAGCCCCTCATCAGGCTCCCTGCTCAGCGGGAGGCCTGCTTCTCCCTCTCCCACTCCCCCTGCTTGTGTTCCCTCTCTCACTGTCTCTCTCTCTGTCAAATATATAAATAAAATCTTTAAAAAAAAAAAAGGACAATGGGGACAAAAAAAAGGAAGGTAGACCAATTAATTTTTACTAATCAAGTATATCAATCAATGTAATAAAAATACTGTCTTCACACAGAGCATTTTTAAGATAGTGAAACTGCTCTGCATGATACTATAAGGGTGGATACATGTTATTATACTTTTGTCCAAGCCCATAGAATCTACAACACCAAGAGTGAACCCTAAAGTGGGGCACGTGGGTGGCTCAGTTGATTAAGCATCCAACTCTTGATTTTGGCTCAGGTCATGATCTCAGGGTTGTGGGATTGAGCCTTACATCAGGCTCTGTGCTCAGTGGGGAGCCTGCTTAGGATTCTCTCTCCCTCTCCTCCTGCCTCTCCCCTTGCCCATGAGCTCTCTCTTCTCTTGCAACTAAATAAATAAATCTTAAAAAAAAAAGAGTGAACCCTAAAATAAACTATGGACTCTGGGTAATAACGATGTGTCAATATAGGTTCATCATTTGTAATGAATGCACCATTCATTCATTGGTGGGGATGTTGATAACAGGGATGTTGATAACGGGGGAGGCCCTGCATGTGTGGGGGCAGGAGGTATATGGGAAACCTCTGTACTTCCACTCAGTTTTGCTCTGAATCTAAAACGGCTCTAAAAAATAGTCTAATAAATAAAAAAATTTTAAAAATATTGTCCTCAAAGTCAGCAATACCTGGAACATAGCAGCATTCAGTAGACAGTGAAGTAACTGATGACCCTTTTGATCAAAACATTCTATCATTAAGTCACTTAGGGAACCACAGTGAAAAAAAAGTGTAAGATTTGGAGTAAAAAAACTGGGTCCCATAAATTATCTGTGTGATTTTAAACATGTTTACTTATATCCCTGAGCCCATTTTCTCATTTAAAACATACAAATAATATTGCCATCTATAAATCAGTTTTGTCATGAAGATAAAATTAAATAATAAGAGTGGAAGTAGTCCATAAACTATAAGGTGCTGAACAAAAGCTCATTGCTCTTCTTGATCCAAACTGGTATTGTGTGCTTCAAGCTGCCTCAACTCTTACTTGATCATATTCACTTATAAGGCTAACTCATTACATCTCAAAATCTTAAAAAAAAAAGGGGGGAGTAGGGAATAAGGAAAGGAAGGGCTAACGCTCTTTTTTTTTTTGCCCTTAGATTAATTAATATATGCAATTTTAACTAAAGTTAGTTCTTAAAAAATATAATTTGTTGTCATCTGGGTGTGGTTGTATAGTAAGATGCCACTGCTCTGAGGGTGGCTGGCAATGGCACCAGGCCAAGTCCATTGTGGGTGTGGAGACATCTAGAATAATAAAGTATCACTCCACCCAGCTGTCTGTCACCTAATTAACTGGTGTGCTCTGAAAACAACTCTTGGGAGTCACAGTGATCTCTCATCTTAAAGTTGTGATGCAATGGAAAATGGCAGCCTACTTATGGCGGAAATGCAGAATAGCCTCCAACATTTGTTTCCTGGGAAGAGAGGCAAATGGAGAGAACTGGGCTCCACAATTACCCTGGAAGTTCACCCCTGATTCTTTGCCCACTTGGATTACATTTGTGAGCTCAGCAAAAAGTGCTTGCCTTACCAAAACTGTTTAGCCCTAGGCCTCCCTTCTAGAAAGAAAGAAAAAAAAATTGTAAGGCAAAACAGATGCTTTTGGCAGAGCACACTTTTCCCTTCCATTTCTCATAGAATTAAACAGTGAGGGTAGATATAGCAATGAGCCCTGTTAGAAAAGAAAAAAAGAAAGAGGGGAAACCTATCAGGTTAGGCTTGACCAGAAAACACTCAGCCCTCTTGAGTGTATAGTCTTTGAGAGAATTCAGTACCCAAAGAACCAGGTGAACATTTATGAATGGTCACAAACTTATCATAGTCTTTGAACGGGAATGGGTCTTGGCATATTCTAGTATATTCAAATATCTTCATTTTATTAGTAAGGCCAATAAGGGGAGCCATAGATACAAGGACAGAGAGCTAGAGAGTGGCAGAGTTGGAACTCATTCCACATCTCCTGACTTCCAGCCCCAGTGTGCTTTCTCCCACACCACTTTTTCAATCACCTACTCATGCCTGATTGGGATTGACTCTTCCTTCATTACCCTGTATTTTGGGAATAAACTGAGACTCATCTCATATGCAGAATTTTGTGTAATGGGTTTGAACTCCAGGTTACATTTTTGTTAGCTTTACTCTATCTTAACTGGAGGCAATTTTGTCTCTCCCCACCCCCAGCCAGGGGACATTTAGCAATGTCTGGAGACATTTTTAGTTGTTACAATTAGGGACGCTCTATGACACTAAAGGATAGTGGCCAGGGATGATGTTAAACATACTGCAATGCACAGGACAGCGCCTCCCGCCCCCAACAAAGAATTATCCAGTCCAAAACTCCAAAAAAGATGTTCAGAAACCCTGCTCTATACTTCTTAACCAGAATTAGTTTCAAAGTTTTATTAATTATCTTGGCGATTAGACAGTTGCTTCTGCAACAAGGGATTCTGCTATGACACACAGAGGGTATAAGGGTACCAATAGAAAAGCCAAGTAATATTTATTCTTTAATGATTTACTAGATTAGCCAGTTTCTCGTTTCTGATTTAAAAAATCATATCTTCCCCTGAGTGCAGAATGCATGTACAAACATTGATTCCATCAATAACCTGTCTCGGCCAGAGATAGACTTTCAAAAGAAGATGTAGAATACTGGATATTTTACTTTGGCCTTCTTTCTAACCCTTTCCTCCATGTTTTCCAATCATTATTTTGTCATTAGCATCTCTGCAGTTGAACTCCTCTGAGATCTAACTTCCAAGGATCTTCTTTGAGTGGCTTCTCACCTCTGCTGAAACTTCACCAAGCTAGCTAGGTATTCACAGTTGGTCACGCTGTAAAGGTTTATTTGTATTTCTGACTCTCCTCACTGTTATAACCATGGTATATTTCAAATTTGCACCCCAAAGACTGCTTCCCTAACTTGCTCTCTTCTTGCTCCTAAAGACCTTTCCTAAGGGTCTTCTGTTCTTTCTCTGGGGCTTACAATGTTTCTGTCTTTGCTATATTGAATTCTATGCTTAAACAAAATTTGTTCAAATAAGATCATGAGTGTAAACATAACATACATAACAACTGAAAGTGTTTCGTTTTCAAGTAGAAAGGGAAAGACCAGTGTGCCTCACCCAGCTTCCCGGTCATTACACAGAGGATAACTTCCTAATTTTTTAAGTTTTTATTTAAATTCCAGTACAGTTAACATACAGTGTAACATTACTTTCAGGTGTACAATATAGGGATTCAACACTTCCATACATCACCCAGTGCTCATCACAGCAAGGGCACAGAGAGGATAACTTTCTAAATCACCCATGTATATCTAGTACAGGGAGTACATGCAAAGAAGTTATATACATACTTATTGATCACAATGAAAGAGGGAAAAGGTATAAACAGTTTCAAAGTCACAGTGATGCCAGGTGTGGACTTTTCTCCCTGCTATCTTTTCTCCCACATCTCCATCACTCTGAGTATGTTGCATCTTGTATCAGTTGAATATTACTCATGTTATGAAGAATTGTCTTTCCCCACTGAACATGCTACTGAGATTTCCTACCCTCTTTCTTCATTTTTAAAGTTTACTTCTCATTTTCCATTATCTCTATCAAGATGATTATTCATTGTGCTCACTTCAGTAGCACATAAACTAAAATCATTCATTAATTGATTCACTGAGTCATTATTGATCATCAATTTCAAAGTCTGTGGACATTACTAAAGATAAACCAGCTATAAACCTTGCTCTCAAAGATCTTCTAATCTAAGAGGGTAGATACGGTTAATGCCCAATATAGCTCTACTTTGAAATAAACAGGGATAACTGCCAGAAGATAAAATACCATGGGAGTTTGGAGTGGGAAAATTTACTACCAGCTGAAACATTAAGAAAAGATATATAGGAGATATGAAATTTGACAAAATCCTTGAGAGATGAGTCATCTGAACATAAAGACATGCAGGTGAGGTTCAGAAGTATATTTGGAGGAAAAGTGATATTGTGGAGTTTAATTAGGCTGTAATAAAAGGAGAATGAAAACAATGATAGATACAATTAGAATAGGATATTGGGACCAAAATATAAAAGGCACAATACCTAAATCTTGAGTCTCATTCTGCTTTATTTCTCATGGCTTTTTCTACCTGATATTTTTAAATAGCAAATATTTTCTTTACAGGAACTCTGTGGGCTGGGTTAATATTCTATTAAAATAAACATCATGATTAACTCTTCTGCTTTAACTGTCTCCTGAGTATACACAAACACTGATATGCAAATTGAACAGTAATCTAATATATCTTTATAAGTTAGAGAATGTAATCAGTGGGAATGGTTATCACTTACATATAATCAATAAGGAAATATTAAAAACTTGGCCAAAGATGGGGCCTGGGTGGCTCAGTTGGTTAAGCGTCTGTCTTCAGCTGGGGTCATGATTCCAGGACCCTGGGATTGAGCCTCATGGCGGGCTCCCTGCTCAGCGGGGAGTCTGCTTCAACCTCTCCCTCTCCCCCTCCCCTGTCCCCATGAGCGCTATCTCTCAAATATATAAATAAAATCTCAAAAAAAAAAAACCCAAAACTTGGCTAAAGTTAGCACAAATGACATTTAAAAATGGAATTGACTAAGCAATTTTACTGAAAATGAGGCAAGCTTTATGAATAATATTTTGAAAAAAGTAAAATGAAAAATTATCAGTTATTTAAAAAGAACACTGTAAGCTTGTGGTTTTTATGTCTATATCGACTGGTATCTGTCACTATCTATCCAGACATTCAGTGGTGGTAACATCTACTATGATGAATGCAATAAGAGATTTGTACTGTTAAGAAAAAGCTGCCACATGCTAGTTTTTTTTAACAATGCTGATTATCAGGGGTGCCTGGGTGGCTCAATCGGTTAAGCGTCTGCCTTCAGCTCAGGTCCTGGTTTCAGGGTCCTGGGATTGAGCCCCACATGGATCCCCAGGTCAGGCTCACTGCTCAGCGGGGAGTCTGCTCCTCCCCCTGCTCCTCCCCCTGCCCCTCCCCCCTGCTTGTGTTCTCTCTCTCTCTTTCTCAAATAAATAAAGTCTTTTTTAAAAAACAGTGCTGATATCACAATGATAAGACCTTGTATAGGAGAAACACTGGAAGTGGAAATCTAGAGACACAAACTACAACCTTGGCTACTAATTACAAGTCATTTGGCCTTGGACAAACTGCATTGTCCTCTTAGAAAAGGGATTACTCATTTCTGCCATATTGAGACTAGACCATAAACTTCTAGTTTCAAATAATGACAATAATAGTAATTTTGTCTTCCATGATGTCAGACATGTCTACAAAAAATTGCCCCATCCAATTTCCTTGAGGAAAAAGAAGCTCTAGGCTGTTCTTTCAGAATGGGGAGGCATGGCTACTACTCAGACAAAGGTGGACATGTGGTCCAAGGGCAGCCAATCCATAGGCTGAGGATACTTTGCACAAGGGCTTTGGTACAATAGGGGCAATGGATGTATTTCAGCTAAATAATCTCCCCTGCTGGAATTTGAGTAGTGTAATATGGAGATAATCAACATACTGATAATTGGAAAAAGAAATAAGATACAGAAAAGTAGCTGAGGCCAGGATAGTGGTGTCAGAAGAACTAGTGAAAGGGATGGCAAGAAAATCCATTGCTCCCACAGATGTCCCAAACATTGCAAATATAGTGACACACCTCTCTACAAAATACAGAATTCAAAATTGTAAGATTACAAACACCAAAGCATGTGCACAGCAGTCCAATACGCTTGAGTTTTCCCTTTAGGACTATGCACTGACTGAAATGAAATATCAAAACCTTAAAAAAAAAAATTCTGGTACCTTGTCTTTGAAGGTCCCTGATGCACATTCTCAGTCTTTTCTATTGGATCATTTACTTGAACTGCTTTTGATTGTGAACCAAAGCCCTTCCAGGGTTTTTCTTTCTTCTTCTTTCTTTTTTTTATTGTGATAGAAATCATATAACATGAGGTTTACCCTTTTAAAACATTTTTAAGACTCCAGTATCATTAACTATAAGCACAATGCTGTACAGCAGATCTCTAGGACTTTTTTGTCTTGCATGACTAAAACTCTATATCCACTGAACAACACCCTGTTTCCCCCTACCCCTCAGCCCCTGGCAGCCATCATTCTACATTCTGTTTCTGGGAGTTTGACTATCTTAGATACCTCATGTAAGTGGAATGATGCAGTATTTATCCTTCTGTAATTTTCCTATTTCACTTAGCATAATGTCTTCAAGTTTCATCTATGTTGTAGAATGTGACAGGACTTCCTTCTTGATGAAATCATATTCCATTGTATGTATATACCACATTTTCCCTCTGGGTCCCTTCTCTCTTATTGTCCTATGTTATTCTCACAATACATACCTGTTACTAGAGGTAACTTGGGTAAAACCTCTTCTCCTTGGAACTTAGAGAACTAACTAATAAAATTTTTTCCACCTGTCATCTAATTTAATGTTCCTCAAAAACCTATGGGTATTTTGATCTCTGTTTTATATTAGAAACTGAGACTCACATTCTTATCCCAAATTACAAAATTAGACAGTGGCATAGACTGCCTTCAAACCTAGAAATGTGTGACCACAGAGGCCATGCTGTTGTGGTGCCTTCCAAATGTAAAGTTCCAATGGGCTGTTATCCCACACCTCTACTGAAAATAATAATAATGTGATATTTTTCATAATACTTCCATATCTTTAGCCCATATCTTCATATTTTTGTTCCAATGTGGGAGATAAATGAGAAAGGTAATATCATTTCCATTTTGCAGATAGAAACCTAGGATCCCACCCAATCTGGAGACTATATAAAGCAAACCATTGCAGAGGAAAGGACACATGCCTGTCTTCTCCACTTACCAGCTATACGAACTTCTACACTTCACTAATAGGGGTTCTATGTCAATAATGACATTGATCTCATAGAATAATGTGAGGATTAAAATTAAATGAAATCTAGCTCGACAATTGGCAAAAAAAATGTCCAATAGATGATCTTTCTCTTCTTTTTTTCATCCCTGATCCCACCCACCCTCTTTTTAAGAATTAAATCACACTGTGTTTAATATCCATCAAACTCTCCAAGGTCAAATTATAATGTGAAATATGTGAAGTATGATTCATCATATAGGATTTCCTTAGATCAAAGAGTGTCATTTTATCCAGGACTACTCATGTCTATTTCTGCTCACTTGCTAATTTATTTCCACCCCGCCTTGTTCTAAAAAGCATTTAAGGCAGATAACTCAACTTAAATTGCCAGGATATAAACAGTGACATAAACATGAGAGAGCTCATTCCTTCAGTGGTCTCCCAACTTAAAAACTCCCTGTAGAAAAGGAAAGATGTGCTAATCTGAAAGCCAGAAACATTTAGAATTGAGGATAATTTCATCATCCAAAACACTAGATTTCACGAAAATTGCCCTCTCTGAGTCTCAGTTTCCACTTCTGTGAACTGAGGGAGTAGGATTAGCTGATTTTTCATTTTCCTCCCAACTTGTATGCTGCAATGTTATCATGGGAGCAGAACATCAATCAGGGAATCTGGCCGCTACCTTAAAACTGAAGCGGAGAGGAGTTTCAGCCGCTATAAGGAGACTTCCTGTCCACCTGGGAACACTCCCTCCACTGACCTCCTCTAGCACATTGACTTGATCACCCATTTGATGCATTATTTTAATGATTAAATTATGAGTTGGTTTTTGTTTTCATAGGTGTGTAGTTAACAGAGAAGACACATAGTTAACAGAGCCTTATACACGTTAATAACTACAATACCCGATAGAGTATGTAAAGACAGTGAATACTTGCTGATAAGGGAAACTTCTTTTCGTGTTCTCTCAGATTTAAAATTTAAATACCTTGAATGTGTTTATAATTACGTGTTCTCTGGGTCACACAAAATAGTTTCTGTTGTTAACATTGGTCCCAGACATTGTAAAACCTTTTCACCTTAATTATTAAGTTTGATGCCTCCAACAGTCTCAAATCTTGCACAGTGATCTACATTCTACTACTGATCTATATTCCTATAACACTTACAAGCAGGGAAGAATGGCAAGTGAAAAACATGGGCTTTAAAATTAAATTAGGTTCTCGGTCCTGAATCTACAATTACCAGCCATGAAAGCAACAAAGAATTATTGAAATTTCTGAGTCTTGGCTGAGATTAAACTATTCTATAGTTATCATGAGGACTGATTAGATAATATCTGAAAATTTCTAGGCTTTAGTAGGTACTCAATAAATGGTAACTATTATTCACTCTACAAAATATTAAGGAATATAGATTAGGAAGAAAAACATAAAATTGTCTTGTCACAGATGTGACTGTCTATGTAGAAAATGCAAACAAATAGACAAAAAAAAAACCTCTTGGAACCAATAAGTGATTATGACAGAGTTGCAGATTAATATGCAAAAGTCAATCACTTTTCTGTGTTCCAGCAATGAATAAGTGGAATTTAAAATTAAAAACACAACACCATTTACATTAGCACCCAAAGAAATGAAATACTTAGGTCTAAATATAACAAAATATGTTAGAGACCTATATGAGGAAAACTACAAAACTATGGTGAATGAAATCAAAGAACTAAATAAAGAGATATCTCATGTTCATGGATAGGAAGACTCAATATTATCAAGATGTCAGTTCTTCCCAACCTGATCTACAGATTCAATGCAATCCAAATCAAAATTCCAGTAAGTTATTTGTGGATATTAACAAACTGATTCAAAGTTTATATGAAGAGGCAGAAGACCCAGAATTGCCAATTCAATGTGGAGGGAGTAAAGCAAAGTAAAAAAAAGAACAACTTGGAGGAGTGATGCTACCTGACTTCAAAGCTTACTGTCAAGCTACGGTAATCAAGACAATGTGGTATTGGTGAAAGACAGACAAATAGATCAATGGAACAGATTAGAGAGCCCAGAAATAGACCCACATAAATATGGGCAATGGGAGGGGCGGAGCAAGATGGCGGAGGAGTAGGAGACCTGGATTTCGTCTCCTCTCAGGAATTCAGCTGGATAGGGATCAAACCATTCTGAACACCTACAAACTCAACAGGAGATCGAAGAAAAGAAGAGCAACAACTCTCTCATCAGAAAAGCGACCACTTTCTGGAAGGTAGGACGTGCGGAGAAGTGAATCCGAGGCGATATTCGGGAGGATAGACGGCGGGGGAGGGGCCTCCGGCGGCCGCTTCTGGCAAGTGATAGAACCACGGAGCACAAAATCGGAACTTTTAAAAGTCTGCTCCGCCGAGGGACGTCACTCTGGTGGCTAAGCAGGGGGTGGAACCCTCCGGGACAGTGTGGTCTCAGGACCCTCGGGGTCACAGAAAGACCGGGGGTGCCTAAGTGTGGCAGAGCTCCCAAGTATCAGAGCAGGGAAGCCGGCTGCAGAGGCGGAGCCCAGGCGCGGGCTCTCAGCTCGGGGTTGCCATAAACCGTGATCCGCGGCACAGTTGGGCCACTGCTCCTCCAGCAGGGACCCAACAAGCGGCAGATCCGGGGAGACTCACCTTCCTCCCCCGGGAGGAGACGCGCGGGAGTGCGCCGCAGGGATCTGCTGGGTTTGGAGACTCCACCCGGGGTCGGGTGCCAGAGATAGAAACGCCGGTCACAGGCCGGGTGAGCACGGAGTGCGGCTGGAGACCGGGGAGACGGGAGTGACTGACGGCTTTTCTCTGGGGGCTCACTGAGAAGCAGCGCCCCGAGTTCTCGGCTCCTCCGCGGCGGAGATTGGGAGGCCGCCATTTTCACTCTCTGCCTCCAAAGCTGTACGGAAAGCTCGCAGGGAACAAAAGCCCCGGAGAGCAAACCTGAGCAGATTACTTAGCTGGGAGGGGGCAAGGGCGGGGCAATTCTGCCTCCGGCAAAGACATTTGGAAACCACGGCAACAGGCCCCTCCCCAGAAGATCAGCGAGAACAGCCAGCCAAGACCAAGTTTACCCATCAATGAGAACGGCAGAACTCCAGCTCTAGGGGACTACTGCACATAGAATTCATGGCTTTTTTTACCATGATTCTGTAGTCTTTCAAAGTTAATTTTTTTTTTAACTGTCTTTTTTTCTTTTTTTTTCTTTTTGAATTTTTCTTTTTCCCTTTTTCAACCAACATCTTATCAATCCCTTTTTTTAAAAAAAAAAAATTTTTATTTTTCATTTTTAGAGTCATATTCTATCCCTTCATAGTAGTTACCCGTATTTTTGGCTTATATATATAAGCTGTTATCTCTTTAAAATTTTGAGATAGTTTCTTCTAACAGATCAAAATATACCCTAAATCTCTAGTATATGGTGTTTTCTATTCCCCTGCCTGATCACATCCTCTCCCTTTTTTTTTCTTTTTTTAAATCCTCTTCTTTCTTTTTTCAAACAACTTCTTATCAATTCCTTTTATAAAATTTTTTATAATTTCCATCTTTACAGTCATATTCCATCCCTTCATCATATCAACCCTTATTTATGTACATATATAAGTTTTTCTTTCTTTAAAATTTTGGGAGGCACTTTCTTCTAAAAGACCAAAATACACCCCAAATCTAGTGTGTGGCACTGATCATATTTGATCACATTCTGGTTTTTTTGTTGTTGTTGTTTTGTTTTGTTTGTTTTTGTTTTTATCTTTATCTTTTTCTTTTTTTTCATTTTCTTTTTTCTCTCTTTCCCTTTCTTTTCCCACTGCTTCAGGTTTTTTCTGATTTGTTTAGAGTATATTTTCTGGGGACGTTGTTACTCTGCTAGCATTTTGTTCTCTCATTAATCTATTCTCCTCTGCACAAAATGACAAGACGGAAAAAATCACCTCAACAAAAAGAACAAGAGGTGGTACCGACTGCCAGGGACCTACTCAATAAGGACATTAGTACAATGTGAGATCTAGAGTTCAGAATCATCACTTTAAAGATACTAGCTGGGCTTGAAAAAAATATGGAAGTTATTAGAGAAACCCTTTCTGGAGAAGTAAAAGAACTAAAATCCAACCAAGTAGAAATCAAAAAGGCTATTAATGAGGTGCAATAAAAAATGGGGGTGCTAACTGCTAGAATAAATGAGGCAGAAGAGAGAATCAGTAATATAGAAGATGAAATGATGGAAAATAAAGAAGCTGAGAAAAAGAGAGATAAACAACTACTGGATCACGAGGGCAGAATTCGAGAGATAAGCGATACCATAAGACGAAACAACATTAGAATAATTGGGATCCCAGAAGAAGAAGAAAGAGAGAGAGGGGCAGAAGGTATAATGGAGCAAATTATAGCAGAGAACTTCCCTAATTTGGGGAAGGAAACAGGCATGAAAATCCAGGAAGCACAGAGAAGCCCTCTCAAAATCAATAAAAATAGGTCAACACCCTGACATCTAAGAGTAAAACTTACGAGTCTCATAGACAAAGAGAAAATCCTCAAAGCAGCTCGGGAGAAGAGATATGTAACCTACAAGGGTAGAAACATTAGATTGGCAACAGACCTATCCACAGAGACCTGGCAGGCCAGAAAGGACTGGCAGGATATATTCAGAGCACTAAATGAGAAAAATATGCAGCCAAGAATACTCTATCCAGCTAGGCTGTCATTGAAAATTGAAGGAGAGATAAAAAGCTTCCAGGACAAACAAAAACTAAAGGAATTTGCAAATACAAAACCAGCCCTACAGGAAATCTTGAAAGGGGTCCTCTAAGCAAAGAGAGACCCTAAAAGCAACATAGACCAGAAAGGAACACAGACAATATACGGTAACAGTCACCTTACAGGCAATACAATGGCACTAAATTCCTATCTTTCGATAGTTACCCTGAATGTAAATGGGCTCAATGCCCCAATCAAAAGACACAGGCTATCAGACTGGATTAAAAAACAAGACCCACCGATATGCTGTCTGCAAGAGACTCATTTTCGACCCAAAGACAGCCCCAGATTGAAAGTGAGGGGGTGGAAAACCATTTACCATGCTAATGGACATCAAAAGAAAGCTGGGGTGGCAATCCTTATATCAGACAAATTAGATTTTAAACCAAAGACTGTAATAAGAGATGAGGAAGGACACTATATCCTACTTAAAGGATCTATCTAACAAGAAGATCTAACAATTGTAAATATCTATGCCCCTAACATGGGAGCAGCCAATTATATAAGGCAATTAATAACAAAAGCAAAGAAACACATTGACAACAATACAATAATAGTGGGGGACTTTAACACCCCCCTCACTGAAATGGACAGATCGTCTAAGCAAAAGACCAACAAGGAAATAAAGACTTTAAATGACACACTGGACCAAATGGACTTTAGAGACATATTCAGAACATTCCACCCCAAAGCAACGGGATACACATTCTTCTCTAGTGCCCATGGAACATTCTCCAGAATAGATCACATCCTAGGTCATAAATCAGGTCTCAACCGGTACCAAAAGATTGGAATCATTCCCTGCCTATTTTCAGACCACAATGCTTTGAAACTAGAGCTCAATCACAAGACAAAAGTCAGAAAGAACTCAAATACATGGAGGCTAAAGAGCATCCTACTGAAGAACAAATGGGTCAACCAGGAAATTAAAGAAGAATTTAAAAAATACATGGAAACCAATGAAAATGAAAACACAACTATTCAAAATCTTTGGGATGCAGCAAAGGCAGTCCTAAGAGGAAAGTATATAGCAATACAAGCCTTTCTCAAGAAGCAAGAAAGGTCTCAAGTATACAACCTAACCCTACACCTAAAGGAGCTGGAGAAAGAACAGCAAATAAAGCCTAAACCCAGCAGGAGAAGAGAAATAATAAAGATCAGAGCAGAAATCAATGAAATAGAAACTAAAAGAACAGTAGAACAGATCAACGAAACTAGGAAATGGTTCTTTGAAAGAATTAACAAGATTGATAAACCCCTGGCCAGACTTATCAAAAAGAGAAGAGAAATGACCCACATCAACAAAATCATGAATGAAAGAGGAGAGATCACAACCAACACCAAAGAAATACAAACAATTATAAGAACATATTATGAGCAACTCTATGCCAGCAAATTAAATAACCTGGAAGAAATGGATGCATTCCTAGAGATGTACCAACTACCAAAACTGAACCAGGATGAAATAGAAAACCTGAACAGACCTATAACCACTAAGGAAATTGAAGCAGTCATCAAAAATCTCCCAACAAACAAAAGCCCAGGGCCAGATGGCTTCCCAGGGGAATTCTACCAAACATTTCAAGAAGAATTAATACCTATTCTTCTGAAACTGTTCCAAAAAATAGAAATGGAAGGAAAACTTCCAAACTCATTTTATGAGGCCAGCATTACCTTGATAACCAAAACCAGACAAAGACCCCATCAAAGAGGAGAATTACAGACCAATATCCCTGATGAACATGGATGCAAAAATTGTCACCAAAATACTAGCCAATAGGATCCAACAGTACATTAAAAGGATTATTCACCATGACCAAGTGGGATTTATCCCTGGGCTGCAAGGTTGGTTCAACATACGCAAATCAATCAATGTGATACAATACATTAACAAAAGAAAGAACAAGAATCATATGATCCTCTCAATAGATGCAGAAAAAGCATTTGACAAAGTACAGCATCCTTTCTTGATTAAAACTCTTCAGAGTATAGGGATAGAGGGTACATACCTCAAGATCATAAAAGCCATCTATGAAAAACCTACAGCGAATATCATTCTCAATGGGGAAAAACTGAGAGCTTTCCCCCTAAGGTCAGGAACGCGGCAGGGATGTCCACTATCACCACTGCTATTCAACATAGTATTGGAAGTCCTAGCCACAGCAATCAGACAACAAAAAGAAATCAAAGGCATCCAAATTGGCAAGGAAGAAGTCAAACTCTCACTCTTTGCAGATGATATGATACTTTATGTGGAAAACCCCAAAGACTCCACCCCAAAACTGCTAGAACTCATACAGGAATTCAGTCAAGTGGCAGGATATAAAATCAATGCACAGAAGTCAGTGGCATTCCTATACACCAACAACAAGACAGAAGAAAGAGAAATTAAGGAGTCGATCCCATTTACAATTGCACCCAAAACCATAAGATACCTAGGAATAAATCTAACCAAAGAGACAAAGGATCTGTACTCAGAAAACTATAAAATACTCAGGAAAGAAATTGAGGAAGACACAAAGAAATGGAAAAACGTTCCATGCTCATGGATTGGAAGAACAAATATTGTGAAGATGTCAATGCTACCTAGAGCCATCTACACATTCAATGCAATCCCCATCAAAATACCATCCACTTTTTTCAAAGAAATGGAACAAATAATCCTAAAATTTGTATGGAACCAGAAAAGACCCCGCATAGCCAGAGGAATGTTGAAAAAGAAAAGCAAAGCCGGCGGCATCACAATTCCGGACTTCCAGCTCTATTACAAAGCTGTCATCATTAAGACAGCATGGTACTGGCACAAAAACAGACACATAGATCAATGGAACAGAATAGAGAGCCCAGAAATGGACCCTCAACTCTATGGTCAACTCATCTTTGACAAAGCAGGAAAGAATGTCCAATGGAACAAAGACAGTCTCTTCAACAAATGGTGTTGGGAAAATTGGATAGCCACATGCAGAAGAATGAAACTGGACCATTTCCTTACACCACACACAAAAATAGACTCAAAATGGTTGAAAGACCTAAATGTGAGACAGGAGTCCATGAAAATCCTAAAGGAGAACACAGGCAGCAACCTCTTTGACCTCAGCCGAAGCAACTTCTTCCTAGAAACATCACCAAAGGCAAGGGGAGCAAGGGCAAAAATGAACTATTGGGACTTCATCAAGATAAAAAGCTTTTGCAAAGCAAAGGAAACAGTCAACAAAACCAAAAGACAACCGACAGAATGGGAGAAGATATTTGCAAATGACATATCAGATAAAGGGCTAGTATCCAAAATCTATAAAGAACTTATCAAACTCAACACCCAAAGAACAAAGAATCCAATCAAGAAATGGGCAGAAGACATGAACAGACATTTTTCCAAAGAAGACATCCAAATGGCCAACAGACACATGAAAAAGTGCTCAATATCGCTCGGGATCAGGGAAATCCAAATCAAAACCTCAATGAGATACCACCTCACACCAGTCAGAATGGCCAAAATTAACAAGTCAGGAAATGACAGATGTTGGCGGGGATGCGGAGAAAGGGGGACCCTCCTACACTGTTGGTGGGAATGCAAGCTGGTGCAGCCACTCTGGAAAACTGTATGGAGGTTCCTCAAGAAGTTGAAAATAGAGCTACCATATGATCCGGCAATTGCACTACTGGGTATTTACCCCAAAGATACAAAAGTAGGGATCCGAAGGGGTACATGCACCCCGATGTTTATAGCAGCAATGTCCACAATAGCCAAACTGTGGAAAGAGCCAAGATGTCCATCAACAGATGAATGGGTAAAGAAGATGTGGTATATATATACAATGGAATATTATGCAGCCATCAAAAGGAATGAGATCTTGCCATTTGCAACGACGTGGATGGAACTGGAGGGTATTATGTTGAGTGAAATAAGTCAAACAGAGAAAGGCATGTATCATATGATCTCACTGATATGAGGAATTCTTAATCTCAGGAAACAAACTGAGGGTTGCTGGAGTGGGGGGTGGAGTGGGAAGGATGGGGTGACTGGGTGATAGACACTGGGGAGGGTATGTGCTCTGGTAAGTGCTGTGAATTGTGCAAGACTGTTGAATCTCAGATCTGTACCTCTGAAACAAATAATGCAATATATGTTAAGAAAAAAAAAAAAAGAAGAAGAAGAAGGTAGCAGGAGGGGAAGAATGAAGCGGGGGAAATCGGAGGGGTAGACAAACCATGAGAGACGATGGACTCTGAAAAACAAACAAGATTCTAGAGGGGAGGGGGGTGGGAGGATGGGTTAGCCTGGTGGTGGGTATTGAGGAGGGCACATTCTGCATGGAGCACTGGGTGTTATGCACAAACAATGAATCATGGAACACTTCATCTAAGACTAATGATGTAATGTATGGGGATTAACATAAGAATAAAAAAAATGTGAAAAAAAAATCTAAAAAAAAAAAATATGGGCAATGGATCTTTGACAAAGGAGCAGTGGCAATACAAGGAAGCAAAGATAACCTTTTAAATAAATGATGCTGGAGGGGCGCCTGGGTAGCTCAGTTGATTGGGCGTCTGACTCTTGATTTCAGCTCAGGTCATGATCTCAGGGTCTTGAGATCAAGCTCTGTGTCGGGCTCTGTGCTCAGTGCAGAGTCTACTTGGGATTCTCTCTCTCCCTCTGCACTTCCCCCCTCTCATGTGCACGTTCTCTCTCCCCCTCTCTCTAATAAATAAATAAATAAATAAATAAATAAATAAAATCTTAAAAAAAAGAAACAATCTGATTTTAAAATGAGCCAAAGACCTTAACAGACACCCCACCAAAGTATATGTATAGATAACAAACAAGCGTAAGAAAAGATGTTCCATATCATATTTCATTGGGGAAATGTAAATTAAAACACCAAAGATACCACAACATAACTATTAGAATAGCCAAAATCTAGAACACTGACACAACACCAAATGCTGGCTAGGTTATAAGCAATGAAAACTCTCATTCATTGCTGGTGGGAGTGTAAAATGGCACAGCCATTTTGGAAGACAGTTTAGCAGTTTCTTATAAAACTAAACACACTCTTACCATACAATCCAGCAATACCACTCCTTCGTATTTACCCCAAAAGAGTTGAAAACTTACATTCACACAAAAACATGTACATGCATATTTATAGCAGCTTTATTCGTAATTGCTAAAATTTGGAAACCATCAAGATGTCCTTCAGTAGATGAATGGATAAATGAACTGGTATATCCAGAAAAATGGAATATTATTCAGTCTAAAAAGAAATTGGCTTTTAAAAAGAAAAAGCTATGAATAGATATCGAGGAACTTTAAATACGTATTACTAAATGAAAGCAGTCAATCTGAAAAGGGTAGGTACTGTCAGATTCCAATTGTATGAAATTGTGGAAAAGGTGAAAGTATGGATACAGCAAAAAAATCGGTGGTTGCCAGGTGTTAGGGGTGGGATTAAGGATGAATAATTAGAGCACAGAAGATTTCTAGGGCAGTGAAAATACTTTGCATGATACCATAACGATGGACCCATGTCATTACACATTTCTGAAAACTCATAGGATGCACAACATAAAGAGTGAACCATAGTGTAAACTATGGATTTTGGGTGATGATATCTTATGCTCATCAATTGTAACAAATGTTTCAGTCTGGTGGGGGAGCTATGCTATGCAGGTTGGCAGGGGGTATACGGGAAATCTCTGTACCTTTCCCTGAACTTTGCTGTGAACCTAAAACTGCTCTAAAAAATAAAGTCTTTTTTTTTTTAAAGATTTTATTTATTTATTTATTTATTTATTTATTTATTTATTTATTTATTT